>NW_024068558.1:0-125869 GCF_009389715.1 Phoenix dactylifera
TCTCCCTTTCGACTTATGTAGGGGGTTCCACCAAGCCCACTTTCTCTCTACAAGCAATAATTTTTCCCATGAAAAAAATTTAGTCACCATATTTGACCCATTATCATTAATATGGATTTTTCCAAACACAGTAACTTCATCTCCAAAGCATCCTGAATCCAATGATATCTAACATTAATGTGCTTAAATCTCGAATGAAATGTTAGATTCTGTAAGAGATGGATGACACTTTAATTGTCATAATAGCGCATATATTTCTCTTTTTCTTGGTCCAACTCTTGCACAAAAAAAAAATCATCCACAAAAGTTCTTTATACGCTTCTGTAATTGCAATATACAAGGCCTCTGTAGTGGATAAAGCAACAACACATTTTTGTAACTTAGATTACCATCACACTGCTCTCCTGAAAAAGTCATTTAGTAACCTAATGTAGACTTTCTAGAATCTGTATCACCAGTCGTATCTATATCTGTGTACCTATCTAACACAAGTTTACCATTAGCAAAACATAAACAGACTCAAGAAGTGCCCCTAAAATACCTGAGAATCCATTTAATGGCTGCCCAATGTTTCTTACTAATATTAGAAAGAAACCGACTTACAATACCAACTATATGAGCAATATCTGACTTTGTACAAACTATGGCGTACATCAAACTGCCAACTACGGATGTATAAGAAATCTTTTTCATTTCTTCTTTATCTTTCTAACTTGTAGGACACTGCTTGAAACTTAACTTGAAGTGACCTGCAAGTAGAGAGAAAAATGGTTTAGACTTGCTCATGTTGAAACCTTTCTAACAGCTTTTTGTATATCTCTCTTGATATAACCAAAACTTTCCATTCTTTTTGTCATAAGTAATTCTCATGCAAAGAATTTATTTAGTCGGCCCCAAGTCCTTCATGGCAAAGAACTTGCTTAACTCTCATTTCAAGCTTTTAATTTTCTTAGCATCATGGCCAACAATCAACATATCATCCACATAAAGCAAGAGAATAATAAAATCTTCATCAAAGAATATTTTCATAAATACATAATGATCAGAAGCGGTTTTACTATACCCATGGTCCATCATAAATGAATTAAACTTTTTATACCACTGCCGAGGTACCTGTTTTAGCCCATACAAGCTTTTCTTTAATCTGCCAATATGCTCTATGCTTTTAACTATGAAACCTTCTGGCTGCTCTATGTCAATTTTCTTCTTTAAGTCACCATGGAGGAAGGCCGTTTTTACATCAAGTTGTTCAATCTCCAAATTCATGCTTGCAGATAACTAAGAATAACTCGAATTGAAGACATCTTGACCATGGGTGAGAATATTTTTTCAAAGTCAATATCCTTTTTTTTTTGACCAAAATTTTTCACAACCAACCGTGCCTTGTACCAGCAAGAGTTCTAATATCCATAGTGCAAACATCAGTGTGAATTAAATCCAAAATTTTTTATCTTCTATATGGAGGGGATTTATGAAATGCAGCTCTATATTATTTACCAGCTAAACAATGAGTACAAATCTTTAGAGGTGCATCTTTTATAGAAAGGAGCTTATTTTGGCCAGAATATTAAGTCTCTTCTCACTCATGTGTCCAAGCCGCTTATGCTATACTTCAATTGAGGAATCTTCAACTGCATTCACCTCCCTCTTGCACAATTTTGCTTGCATCATATAAAGTGTGCTTGATGTCTGTCCTCTTGCCACCACTAGAGAATCTTTGGTAAGCTTCCATTTTTCTTCATTGAAGTATTTGTGGTAACCTTCATCATCAAGTACTCCAATAGAGATCAAGTGGAGGCAGATATCTGAAACATGTCTCACATTTTTTTAGCAATAATTGACACCCAATGCCGGTTTCTAAGCAAATATCTGCCATGCCCACAATCTTAGTTACTCCATCATTTTTCATTATGACACTATCAAAATCACTACTAGTGTAGGGATGTGAAGAAGTCCCCCCAAAAAATAACGTGAAAAGAGACACCTGAGTCAACAACCCAACTACAATCCTGGCATGTAAGGTTTACATAAGCATCATTACAAATACTAACGACATTATCATCAAATGCAACTGTTGTTGTACTTTTTCTTCCTTCTTTTCTTCACTTCTTATCCTTGATTGCTCTCTTTTAAATTTTTTGCACTCTCTTTTCATGTGATCTGGCTTGCCACAATGAAAATATATGATCTGTTTTCTGAATTTGGACCTTCCCCTTGACTTATCATGATTGTTAAAATTTTGTAAGATTCTAGTTTTACTCCTCCCTCGCCTTTCTATAACAATGCCTCTGACTATGTAGTCATATCATGTTCTCTTCTTCTGGTTTCCTAATTAAGCATATCGTCTTTTACCATTCCTAATGTTACCACACTATTAGGCGCTGAATTACTAGGTGATACAACCAAAGTTTTCTAACTATTAGGCAAGAAGCTGAGCAACAACAATGCTTGCAACTCATCATCTAACATCATTTTTTGTAGTATTTAGCTGATTTACTACATCCTGAAATCTACTCAAATACTCTGTCGCTGAACTTCCCTCCTTATACTTCATATCCATAAGCTTTCTAATCATGAATGCCTTGCTCTATGTAGTCTTCCGCTCATAGAGACTCTTCCGTAAACTATGGACATTAGTCTCCATAGCAGCATTATGAAAAACACTATCATCTATCTACTTTTTGATTAATCCAACCATTTTTCTTTTCATTCTTGCCAAGTTTTGTCACTTGGTTTGACACTATCTCCTTCAATAGGAACATACAAATCTTTTCAAAATAGTAAATCTTCTATTTGGAGCTTCCAAATTGAATAATTGGAAGATGTGAGTTTAACCATACTGCCATATGAATGCTCTTCCATTTAATCAACATACGAAAAAATTTAGCCACTAGCAATCTTGCTCTGATACCATTTTGTTGGAAAAATACGATTAAGAAATAATGATGCAGCAAACTTCTTTTCTCTTTTTGTATAATTAAATAGAATATCACTGATCAAACAACAATAATCTCTACAATCTACTTAAGTAATTAACAAGCAAAATAATCGAGCAATCCACACACAAAAGGCAACACAAATTGTTTAATGTAAAAAATCCTTTGATGTGAAGAATAAAACTACGTACCTAGTCTAGCCAAAAACTTTCACTATTTAGAATAAGAAAATTACAATAGATCCTCTCTAGTTCAACTAAAGCTGCATAAACATCAATAAAATTTAATCTTGGCTTCCAGAACAAGAACATTCATCACTAATAAGTTGGATTTCAACAATAGACAACAAAATAGAGCATGGATGTTACCAAATTTTGATATTTGAAATAATCAATAAAGAAGGCTCTTCAAAAATCTAAACAATTCAATTTATAGTTCTCAATGCCGGAAATAACATAATGAAATTTTAACCAAATCTAGATAAAATCAACCATCCAATCATCCGACAAAGGTAGCACCTTTTTTTTCTTCTTTGTTTTTCTTTTTTTTTCTTCACCATTTTCTGCAACCCTGAGACTCCTGATTTCCACAATTACCTCACCCCCAAGCGCGGTTTGAAACTGCCTTCTTATTCTCTCCCTCTTTTTTTATTATTTCAAATGATGTGAGTCCCACATGAGGAGGGACCACACCCACACTACAAAACTATCCAAAAAATTAGTGCAAATACCTAATACCTATGTTCTAGATTTACCTCTTCTAATGGGAATAAGGACCCACATTTAATGTGGAGAATCTCACCCCCCACAAGGAGGTAACAATTAATCCTGGGTTGACTTCCAGCTGTTAATTGTTCTTTCACCACCCCACGAGCATCTACTTTATCTACCATTTCTATACCACCACCACTTCTTTTCCTTAAGAGGAGAGAAAAGATTGAAGATATCCTAGAAGAATAAATAATTTGCACCCAAAGTGCTGTATATCGAGCAGCAAATTATTGTGATGTTGCAAGGATGACTCATGCAGTATTGAATCATATGGCCTGCACCATAACATTCGTTTGCCAAAGGTGATTCTCACAAGCCAAGGAGGAATAATGAAGACCAATATGGATTCAAGACTTATTAATTCATGTCAAAGTTGAAATACAAAATGCAGATTCCACATGAGTGTGCCTTAGCTAACTGGAAGCTTTTGTGCACAATGAAAATTAAATGTAAAGTCCCCAAGTCCTATGGGCCTTAGTATTATTTTTGGAGTCAGTAATTAGATCCATGCAATTTTTATTATTTTCTATATTATGTTATTTTACATAGCAAATTAGGTCATTTGCTTGAGCACCAAGTAACTTCTATTTCTTTTGAAGCTTACTTGGTCATCCCGGTCCCCTCGCATGGCAGTAAAGTCACCAGCTTGAGTGCCAAATAACTTTATTTTATTATATTTTTAGTTTAGTTGGTCTATAAACCCAATTGCTTGATCCATAGTTAACTTGGGCATGAAGAGCTAGCTTGTATTTTTAATGAAGGGCCACAGATTGTTTCATGTATTATTGATGAATGAAATGGGCTTTTCTTTACATGGGAGTTCTTTCATGTGATGCAAAGTCAAGCGTGAGGCCCACTAGATTGAGGCATGGTAGATTATCTCTTCCTTCTTTCCTCTCCTTCTCCTACTTTCTCTCTCTCTTTATTTTCTATTAAAGCTACTTCTCCTCCTTTGCTACAAAATAGAACCATAAACACTAGCCACTAAACTCTCAAAACCCTAAGCTAGCTAGTTTAATGTTTACTGCCCTTGTCCATTTTGTTTCCTCTCCTATTATTTCAGCCCAAAAAGAAACGTATTCATCCATCTAAAATCAATATCCTGAATTTCAGGGGTATTGTCACACATTTAGCAGTATCTTGTCTAAGACTTTATCCACCCTTTGATTATTTACTAATGGATGTTAAAGAGTTTCTTAAGTTACTGCTTAAGAGGGCATCTTTGTGATTTACAACTAATTGGATTTGGAGAACTTCTCTATACTTGAAGGTACCCATCAGGTGAGAAAAAATCATCATAATCATCTTCTTGAAAGAAAAAAAAAACTTTCCTGCATGGGTTATTTATCAGTAGAATGGTGTTTTATTCGCTTAGGTAATCTAAATTTGACCTCGTTTTTTCTTTTATAAACCATCATAGAGTAATAGACCACATTGCCTATCAAGATTTTCAAATGGAAAGTTTACAAGCATCATTTACTTTCAATTTTTGGCTTAAACATTTGCGCATATCGTCATCGATCTTAGACATCAGACAAGGCTACTCCTTTAGGTTGTCCTACATCAATTATTGATTTACTTTTTAAAGAGTTTGTAAGTTCATGATGTTGCTTGTTGAGATAAAGAGAGCTAAAGATGGAATTCTTATGTTGCCCTCCGTAGGGAAGTAATCTTATCTTTGACTTTTGAGGTAACTAAATTTAGAAAGTTCCAAAACTACTAAATATTAGAATTTAACTGAAAGTCACAAAATGTTCTATTGAGTTACTGCCAATCAAACAACAAAAATAACAATTGACTTCTGAAACCATCAAAGCAAATAACTACAAAAAAAGTGACTACACAAAATGTCACGTCAATAAACTTACTTCTTTTTACATTATAATTTATGGAGAACCAAATAACCCTAAGCGAGACCCATGCCATGAAATCTAGCTCCACTATTACAACATTGATGGAGGCACTCCTACCACTAAAGCCCTATTGTCTCTAGAAATGTGTCCATTGTCTAATGGATAGGACATAGGTCTTCTAAACTTTTGGTATAGGTTCAAATTCTTTTGGACATAATTTATTTTCATCTATTTTTTTAAATGATTATACCAAGAAATCTTTTTTGAATGATTCAAATCAGAAATATTTCTCAATGAGTATTCTTGTACTAAGAATAAGAGGGAGAAGTTGATGTTTGTTCCTGAAGTAAAAACAGTTCCATCTGTTCCTGAATAGCTTCCCTCAAAAGGGCTTATGCTTGCTTGGTGAATGTCTTGGTAGAAGATATAATTTCTTGGAATTGAGATTTATTCTTTTTTAAGTAGGTACGTAACTGTTGCTGGGGGTCCAAACCGAGAACGATTGGCACAGCGGTGTGAACGGGGTTCCCTTTGAATTGCTTTGGTTGCGCTCCACCTTCCGCCGGGAAACCTGCAAGCAAGCCTCGCACCACCACTGGGGTAGTGGGGGCCCTCCGACGATCAAGTTAGAGGAAATCGAAGGAGAAGGAGAGGTAGCAGGTAAGATGATGCTATGGAGAATCTTGCTTACCCTCCCCCTTCCCCCCCAGCCCCATATATATCAGGCTGGGGGGTTTTTCTGGGGATTGGTCATCGTGTGGCACGATGGGGTTGCCACTGACATGGCCGTTACAGGGCGTCGTGGGGCAGCGCCGGGTACGGCCATGGCAGGGCGTAGTGGAGCTCCGCTTCGTACGGTTGTTACAGGGGATCGTGGGGCAGCGCCGGATTCGGCCGTTGCAGGGAGTAGTGGAGCAGGGGGCCGCGGCGTGCCTCAGGAGAACAGTCTGTTGTTGTCAAGAGATTGCCGACCCGAGGTCGGATTGCTGGATCAAGGGGCAGCCGACTCGGGGTCGGACTGCGGAGCCGAAGATATCCGACCCGAGGTCGGATTGCTGGATCAAGGGGCAGCCGACTCGGGGTCGGACTGCGGAGCCGAAGATATCCGACCCGAGGTCGGATTGCTGGATCAAGGGGCAGCCGTAGTCTTTCTGGGCGCGCGTGCCGGTCACGTGGGGCATGGTGGCTAAGTTCCCCCGTAACAGTAGCCCCCCACTTCCGAGCCTGGAACCAGGAGGGGAACGGGTGAAGGGAGTGATGCTTCGAGATTGCCGCCATCCCTCGGAAAGGCGCGCGCGCTCCGAGCTCCCCGCCCCTTTTTTTTATGGCGTATGGCGGTGGTCGCTGATCTGGCGGTCTGCGGATTTCGGCGGACATCCTTCCTTAATGGTGTCGATTCGCCTTTGGGGCGAGAGCGATCCTTCGGTAGCCAGGCGTCCTCTGGCGTCACCGAGGCGTCACCCGCCTTTCTGCCTATTTAACCGGGGGCCCTCCCCCGTCCGCCTTTCTCTTCACAGGCATCCTCGAGTTTCTCCCTTGTGCTGTTGCCGTTGCCGCCGGACTGTTCGTTCGCTCCTCCTTTGACGCTATCGGAGCCGTTCTTCCTTCCCTTTCGGTGAGTTGCCCCACTCTTCAATTTAGGGCTCTCCGTACTTTCTCCTTTCGTATTAGTGTACCCCAGTCGTTCCGGTTCCTTCTCCCCTCTTGACCCCGTCCTGACCGTAGATTCTCTGGCCGTTAGGGATGGACGAAGTAAGAGCGGACCACATTCAGTCGGAGCTGGTCCCCGAAGACCTAGATAGGTTCGTGGCCCGGTACCACCTTCCCGAAGCCTGCAACGTTACGCTCCCGGGGCCTGAGGAGAGGATGTCCCATCCTCCTCCAGGGAAGGTCGCCATTAATGAGGACATCCTTCGGGCTGGGTTCCGCTTTCCCCCCTCGGACTTAGTCGTGCAGGTGCTTCGAGGTTTAAGAGTGGCGCCGACGCAACTGGTGCCGAACTCATGGCGTACCCTGACGGCCTTCCAGGTTCTCTGCCGCATGCACGAGGTTCCCGCCACCCTGAACGTCTTTTGGGAATGCTACGGCCTGAACGGCCACCCCCGGGACAGAGGGTGGTGGTGCTTTGCGGCGCGGCAAGGGTGCGGCCTCGTCAAGGAGGCTCCTTCCTCCATTCATGGCTGGAAGGAGCGTTTCTTTTTCGTCGACGTAGATCCCTCTTGGGGAATCGAGACAACCTGGGAGACGCCGATGAAGTCCCCGATCGGCCTATCGAGGTTGTCAAGGGAGGAGTCCGATGGCGTCGCCGTTTTGAGGGGGTTGGTTGCCGAGGGCCGGCTCCCCCCGGTGGCTCGCCTTATTTCCGAGGATGCCTTGGTGAACGTCGGTCTGAGCTCGGTCCCCGCCGACCATGAGCCCGCCATCACTTCTTCTTTTTTAGCTCTTTTCTCCTCTTTCGTTTCTTCTTTCCATCAGTTTCTCAGTTTCTAACCATCTCGTTCTTTTTGCAGAAATCGACGACGTCATGCAGTCGTACAGGGCAATGGCTGTTAGTAGGGCGTCCCTACTGGAAGCGGTCCGGAGGAAGAAACGGACTCCTCCGAGCGAGGTCCCACCGGCGAAGAAGCCCCGCCAGCAGGCGACTCCGACGCCGACAGACGGGTCCGGGCCCACCGATCAGGGGGACGCCGCGGGCTCGGACCGACAGTTGACGCCGTATCAGCCCTCCGGTGATGAGACTACCGCTTTTCCGGAGGTGTCATCCGGGCACGCCCGAGACGGCCGGGTCGGACGCGGTCGGTCCCCAGCCCGGCCTTCGACTCGGTCGGCCTCGGATGATACGAGGAGGGGCGCGCCGAGGCCTCGGCCGAGCGGGACCCTGTCGATTTCTGGCGCGGCCCCCGCCCCGAGCACGGTCGGCATGACTCTCCCTCAAGCAATGGGTAAGGGTAAGGCCGCAGAACCACCGTCCGGCTCCGGGGCGAAGTCGGGGTCGGCCTTCACTTTCGCCGGCGCCCGAAACCTCATCGAGACGATGCTGCTGGAGGGTGACCGTAGGCAGGTCCGGCAGATGAGGATTCCTGAAGTCGGAGCTGCCAGCTGCGTCTGCCTCATGTCGGTGAGTGTTCTTTTGGTCGCTTTCGTCATTTATAGGCTCTATTGATCCCCGTCTGACGCTCTCATTTTTCCTGTCTCTTAGCTCGCCCAGTACATGATCCGTCTGGAGGAGAGCCACGAGGAACAGGCGAGGCTCCTGGCGAGGGCCGAGAGCCGACTGAAAGCTGTAGAGGAGGGAGGCCAGGCTGCGGCGGGGAGAACGACCAGGGACCTCGAGACGAGGCTCCAGGTGGCCGAAGAGCGGGCACTCGGCTTCGCCGCCCTCGAGAGGCAACTGTTGGAGGCTCAGGAGCAACTCAAGGTTGCCTCGGGTCTCGAAAGCGAGATCAGGAAGGCGGAGGAGCGAGCCGAAAAGCAGTCTCGGAAGGCTGCCGACTTCCGGGAGAGGTGGGAGAAGGCCCAGCAGTCGGCCGACAACGCCCGCAACCGAACCCGATCTCTTGAAGCCAAGATGGCCGAATTAGAGTCGGCCTTGGAGGGGACTCGTGCGAGCAACCAAGAGCTTCATTCGCGCCTGGAGGAGGCTGAGGCTGCTCGCATCGCTGCCGAGGCGAAGCACATGGAGGCTCGGGCCGATCTGCTGAGGGTCTCCTCCGAGGCGGACGAGCGGATTGTGGCGAAGGTCATGGAAGCGAAAGCTCAGATTACGGAGCAAGCGGAGGCGGCGCTGGCCGAGAAGAGCGCAGAAATCGGGCCTCAGGCGGTACAGGCCTATCGTCAGTCCGCCGAGTTCATCCGTGACATGTCGGATGCGGGGTCCGACTCCTTTGCCTTAGGCTTCGATGAAGGCCTGGCAAGGGTGTCCACTAAATACCCCGGAATTGACCTGAGTGGGGTCTCCCTCCTCGACTCCCCTCCGATGCCATTGCCTGCTGGTTCTCCAACCGTCTCCCTACCCTTCGCGGACGTGCTCGCCGTTCCCGATCCAGGGGTTCCTCCAAGCTGACCCTCTGTACTTTTTCTTTGTTCTTTTCTTTGTATGTTGGCGTTTTGCCATGTTGTATGGGTCTCGGCCCTGATGCAACGAAAGTTAATGCAAACAAAGTGTTTCCTCATTTCACTTTCGTCCTTCCTCTTTTTAACTCTTGGTAGCGTCTCGCCGACTCCTGACTCTTGAAGTTCCTCCGGCACTAGGCCAGGCATCCGAGGGTTAGGCCTCAGGAAATTCTTCCGGCGCTAGGCCAGGCATCCGAGGGTTAGGCCTCAGGAAATTCTTCCGGCGCTAGGCCAGGCATCCGAGGGTTAGGCCTCAGGAAATTCTTCCGGCGCTAGGCCAGGCATCCGAGGGTTAGGCCTCAGGAAATTCCTCCGGCGCTAGACCAGGCATCCGAGGGTTAGGCCTCAGGAAATTCCTCCGGCGCTAGGCCAGGCATCCGAGGGTTAGGCCTCAGGAAATTCCGCTCATTGGTCGGCCAAGGCTGGCGCAAGCCGAGGCGACCGGTCGGGGCTTCAGGCTAGTCTGCTCCCGGGATGATCATCGGGTTAGCCTGGCATCCGAGGGCCGAGCCTCGGGGAATTTCGCTCGTTGGTCGGCCAAGGCTGGCGCAAGCCGAGGCGACCGGTCGGGGCTTCAGGCTAGTCTGCTCCCGGGATGATCATCGGGTTAGCCTGGCATCCGAGGGCCGAGCCTCGGGGAATTCCGCTCGTTGGTCGGCCAAGGCTGGCGCAAGCCGAGGCGACCGGTCGGGGCTTCAGGCTAGTCTGCTCCCGGGATGATCATCGGGTTAGCCTGGCATCCGAGGACCGAGCCTCGGAGAATTCCGCTCGTTGGTCGGCCAAGGCTGGCGCAAGCCGAGGCGACCGGTCGGGGCTTCAGGCTAGTCTGCTCCCGGGATGATCATCGGGTTAGCCTGGCATCCGAGGACCGAGCCTCGGGGAATTCCGCTCGTTGGTCGGCCAAGGCTGGCGCAAGCCGAGGCGACCGGTCGGGGCTTCAGGCTAGTCTGCTCCCGGGATGATCATCGGGTTAGCCTGGCATCCGAGGACCGAGCCTTGGGGAATTCCGCTCGTTGGTCGGCCAAGGCTGGCGCAAGCCGAGGCGACCGGTCGGGGCTTCAGGCTAGTCTGCTCCCGGGATGATCATCGGGTTAGCCTGGCATCCGAGGGCCGAGCCTCGGGGAATTCCGCTCGTTGGTCGGCCAAGGCTGGCGCAAGCCGAGGCGACCGGTCGGGGCTTCAGGCTAGTCTGCTCCCGGGATGATCATCGGGTTAGCCTGGCATCCGAGGGCCGAGCCTCGGGGAATTCCGCTCGTTGGTCGGCCAAGGCTGGCGCAAGCCGAGGCGACCGGTCGGGGCTTCAGGCTAGTCTGCTCCCGGGATGATCATCGGGTTAGCCTGGCATCCGAGGGCCGAGCCTCGGAGAATTCCGCTCGTTGGTCGCGCGCCTATCACTTGCCGCTCGACGGGGTTTCTCCGTGCGATTGATGATCTTCACGTCGCTAGAGCTGAACGGATGAGTCTGAATACCGGGGAACCCGAATATGAGATGGGATTGGATGAGTGCCAGCTGCGATCGTATTTCTCCTCCTCTCGACGCGTCGCCTGGGGAACACCAGAAGACTATTAAATGCTAATTGAGGCGTTACCTGGGAAATCGGATCGGCCAGTTGCTGCTTGCGAGGAGTGCCAGTTAAGTGGCCGCGATACGCGCGTTCTTCGAGGCGGATGCGGCCTGGGCGCGTGCGGAGATACGCGTGCCGTGGGATACACGCCGCCCGGAGTGTCCTGCATGAAGAATGCAATTAAGGAGAACGACGCTTAGGAGGTCGTGGGAGGATACGCCTCGAGAGCCGGAACGGCTCCGGATTCGATGCGCCCGCATTTATTGGAGCCACCCGCATCGGAACGACCGGAGGGCCACAGTTTGGCTATAAATATAAGGGCAGGTGCGGTGGAGCCTGCCAAGCCGGAGCTGTTCAGGTTGCCATTAATCGTGGACCTCCTCTCCGGTGCGTGGCTGGGAAGCCCCTGCCGGAAGAACGGGAGGTGCGCCCCTCGCGACTTCCGCCAACTAGCCGTTTCATCTGGGATCAACGGGGAGATTCTCCCCGGTGGAACTCCGCTCTAGGCGTTTCATCCGGGATCACATCCCCCCTCTTTTCCGTCCCACCTCCCGATTGAGCTCTGCGCCAGACGCTTCATCCGGGATCGCGCCTCCTCGCGCTCTTCTCCCTTGTATTCCTTCCCTCCCCTTCTCTTGGGGAGGGCCGGAATATCCTTTGGAGGTGGCGTTCCTCTAGGAGCAGTGTGAACTCCTCCTTCGTCCACTTCTTCTTCGTCCGCGCCGGCTCTTCGTCTTTTGCGTGAGGCGTCGATGGCGCCTCCGGGGAGAAGCACCCACGCCCGGTGGGATCGCAGCTGCTTCGGGTGGAGAGTTCGGGATCCCGGATCTTCAACTCTATGGAGTCCCCACCTCTTCCTTACTTTCTTTACTCCCCAATCCCCCTCTGGGAATTCTTTGTAATCACACGAACACGCCATTGCGACCAGGGATTATTGAAATGAAAAGGACTATACATTTTTTTGAACTGTCTTTCTGGCTTTGTCTTTCTACTGGTAATACACCCGTAGGTTAGCGGAATTCCAGCTCCTTGAAATTTCTCGACCATCTAGGGCCTCCAACTGGTAGGAGCCAGGTCGGTTTACCCAGCGAACCCTATACGGGCCTTCCCAATTTGGCGCCAGCTTCCCACCTTCCGCGGGTTGAGATGCTTTGGCTCGCCTTAGCACCAGATCTCCGATTCTGAAAAGTTTTGGTCGGACTTTGGAGTTATAATATCGGGCCACCCTCCGCTGATACATCGCCATCCGAACCTGCGCCATTTTCCTCGCTTCTTCCAGGAGGTCCAAGTTTCCTCGGAGTTGCTCCGAATTGGCCTCGGGTCGGTGCGTAGCCACCCGGGGCGAGGGGAGTCCGAGCTCCACGGGGACAACCGCTTCCGTGCCATAGGTTAGGCTGAAAGGCGTCTCCCCGGTAGGGGTCCGATGCGTGGTCCGATACGCCCAAAGGACGTTCTCGAGTTCTTCGACCCAAGCTTGCCCCGTCCGACCGATTCGCGCCTTAATTCCTTGGAGGATTGTCCGGTTTGTCACCTCGGCCTCACCGTTGGTTTGGGGATGCGACACAGATGTGAACCGATGCTCGATCCCGAATTCCTCGCAGAAGTCACGGAAATGCTTGTTGTCGAACTGTCGACCATTATCCGAGATGAGGACCCGGGGTACCCCTGTGGAGTGATTGATTAAAACCCCATTTGATTTTGATGAGCTCAAAGCAATTGAGTATATCTTGTGATTACTAATGAATTCAATTGAGTGTTTCAGTGAAAATCCTGTCCAAGTGTTTCTAGACTTGGTTCATAGTATTTTGGATAAGTTAAGAAGTCTGCATGAACCAATGTCTGAGACTCGAGTCGACTCCCGAGTATCACGAGTCGACTCCAAGCGTATCAAGTTCACTGGCACGAGCTCAAGTCGACTCCAGATTAGTACGAGTCGACTCCGACTGAGAACAGAAAGAAGAACAGAAAGCTTCATCTCAGAACCTGTCAACGAGTCGACTCCTGAAGTGCGCGAGTCGACTCCAATGTTCACCGAGTCGACTCCAGGGAAGTAAGAGTCGACTCCAAGCAGTCACAGGCAGAAAAGTCAGAGAGCAGTTTTCGGACTCTGAGATTCGAGTTGACTCCCGCAGTACACGAGTCGACTCCGAGACTGAGCGACCATCAACAGACAGAAGACCATGTTACTGCCTCTGAGATTCGAGTCGACTCACAGACAGCTCGAGTCGACTCCAAGACAAGCTACACGTCAAAAGGCAGAAGACCAACTTTCGGAAACTGAGAGCCGAGTCGACTCCAAGGAGGTTCGAGTCGACTCCAAGACTGGATGAGCCAAACGACAGAGAATCGAGAGTTCGGCCTCTGAGATTCGAGTCGACTCCCAGGACAGTCGAGTCGACTCGAGTGGACAAAATTCAAATTTGGATCCACGGACTTCAGTGGATGAGCCGACTCCAAAAATTGCCAGGTCAACTCCAGAAGTTGGCGAGTCGACTCCAGGTCAAGACGAGTCGACTCCCAGTCAAGACGGCAACTTTAATTCAAATTTGGAACAGTTGCCGAGTCGACTCCGGAAAAGCGTGAGTCGACTCCTGCTACAGCCGAGTCGACTTCTGATCGCGCGAGTCGACTCCAACCCACCAACGGTCATATTGTCAGGCTGCGCAGAGTGTGCAGAACGGCCAGAAAAAGCAGAGTAACGTCTAGTTTCCGTGGGGGTTGGCTTAAATAGCCACAGAGGACTGTAGCAAGGAAGAGAACAGATATTCCACTCCAAGCATTCAAGTTTTCAAGCTCTCCAAGTGCTCTTAAACAAAAAAGGGGAGATCTGCATTTACTGCTCCAACAACTTCTTCCCAACAATCAAAGCTTCCTCCTCCTGCATTCAAGTCGACCACTCTTTCAAGAGGAGACCGGAGTTCCAGAAGCCATACCTCTTCACCAGCTTAAAAGCGTTTGAGGGCTTCTAACTCCTTTACGATTATATTGTCTTAAATCTGCTTTTTGAGAAGCTATTTTCTGTTTTCTTCTATCTCTTGTATTTACTTGATTCAATCGGGGGATTGAATCAAGGGGTTTAAGGTTGGTTGGTGAGCCAAGTTAAAACCAACATGTGTAAGGGTTTGATTGTGAGCCCGGGAAAACAATCGGGGTTGGTTCTAGTCGGTGAGCCTGGGAAAACCGACCGAGTTCGTTGTGAGCTCGTAAAACAACAAGTTTGGTTGTGAGCTTGCAAAACAACCGGCTGTAATCCAAGGGGGTTATAGTGAAATTCCCAAGTGAGACTTGGGGAGTGGACATAGGAGCAAGGGTTAGCTCCGAACCACTATAAAACTTTGTGTTTGTAGTGCATTGTCTCTCATCTTCTTCCCCGCACATTACTCACAGCACTAGGCTTTAATTAAATAACTTGTTATAGTTTTTAATTAATCATCCACAAAGTTTTAATTAGCCAAATTATTTTAAAAACCCAATTCACCCCCCCCCCCTCTTGGGTTGTCTATCTGGGCAACAAGTGGTATCAGAGCCAAAAACTCTTCCACTCAAGAGTTAAAAGATCAAAATGACAACCCCATTTGGATCTTCTCACATTGAGGGTCAGTCCACCCAAAGACCCCCTTTCTTCAATGGATCTGACTACTCATACTGGAAGGCTAGGATGAGAATATTCATCCAAGCCCAAGACTATGAGATGTGGTCCATTGTAGTAAATGGGCCATACATCCCATCCATATACGTAGATGGTGTTAAGGTACCTAAACTTGAAATGGACTGGGATGAACATGACATGAGGAAGGCACAATTAAACTCTAAAGCAATGAATGTCTTCTATTGTGCCTTAGACCGTAATGAATTCAATAGGATTTCAACTTGTAATTCAGCAAAAGAAATTTGGGACAGACTTGAAGTGACCCATGAGGGCACGAATCAAGTCAAGGAATCCAAAATAAACATCTTGGTTCATAAATATGAACTATTTAAAATGGATTCAAATGAAACAATCACATCCATGTTCACTAGGTTTACTGATATTGTCAATGGCCTAAAAAGCCTTGGCAAGAACTATACTAATAGTGAGCTTGTCAGGAAAATCCTTCGGTGTCTACCGAGATCGTGGGAAGCTAAAGTGACAGCAATTCAAGAAGCCAAGGACTTGAACAAGCTACCACTTGAGGAGCTTCTTGGATCCCTCATGACGCACGAGCTCACCATGAAACAACACAACGAGGAAGAGTCCTCCCATAAGAAAAAGGTAATAGCCCTTAAATCTACTTCTTCTAACAAGGACTTGTCTTGCAGCAGCAGCAGCGAAGAAGAAGAAGATGAGGAAGATGGTGGTGAGGCTCTTCTTGTGCGCAAGTTCAAGAAATTCATCAACCACAAGAAGTCCTATCATCAAAGGAGAGGCCCCTCAAATTCCTACCGCAAGGACAAAGGTAAGGAAAGGGAAAATGAGGGGATTGGTTGTTACGAGTGCAAGAAGCCGGGTCACATAAGAGCAGAGTGCCCCTTACTGAAGAAGGGGAGTAAGTACAAGAAGAAAAAGGCACTTGTGACTACCCTATCGGACTCCGACTCATCATCCTTCTCATCAGATGATGAACAAGAAGAGAAGGCCAATTTCTGTTTCATGGCCAACGAAAACGAGGTAACTTCCGACACGCATCCTGATTTTTCTTTTGATGAACTTTATGATGCATTTAATGAATTAATGGTAGAATATAAGGCTATAAATCTTAAGAATAAAGAACTGAAAATAACTAATCAATCATACCTACATAAATACGATAAATTAGTTAAGGATAAGGATTTAATCACCAAAGAAAATATAGAACTTAAAACAAGCAACCTACTTTTAACTCAAAAGACTAACACCTTAACTAAAGAAAATGAAAAACTAACTAAGAAATTTTCAGAACTTAAAAAATATAAACAAACCTTAGATAAGGATCTTACTAAAGAACTTAATGATCTAAAAGCCGAAAAACAAACAATAACTAAAGAACTTAACAAATATAAACCCATAGTTGAAAAATTCACATATAGCTCTGAAAAATTAAACATGATACTAAATAGTCAACGTGCGGTATTTAATAAAGCAGGTTTAGGGTATAAACCAAGGAATAAGCAAAAACTTCTTAGTAACTTTTTTGTTAAAGCTGGAGAAACTAAAATTAAGAAAATAACTTGCTTTTGTTGTGGAATAGTAGGACATAAAGCAAATGCATGTAATTTTAGGAAAAGTAAAACTAAAAGAAAAATTAAAAGGGTATGGGTTCCAAAAGGAACCAACTTGACTAACCATGAAGGACCCAAGAAAACTTGGGTACCTAAGATGACATGACTTGCTTGTGTAGGAGTGTCTTGCAGCCAAGGTCAACAAAAATTGCTGGTATTTGGATAGTGGCTGCTCAAGGCACATGACGGGTGATAAAGACCAATTTTTCACCCTTGAAGCTAAGAAGGGAGGTGCTGTGACGTTTGGAGACAACAACCAAGGTCACATCATTGGTATTGGTAAAGTTCAAATCACCCCTTCTACTTTTATAGATAATGTTAGATATGTTGATGGTCTTAAGCATAACTTGTTAAGCATCAGTCAATTATGTGATAAAGGATATGATGTTATGTTTAAACCATCACTATATATTATAACAAATCCTAATGATAATAGCTTAGTTTTTAAAGAGATTAGACGTGGAAATGTATATGTTGTAGACCTAGAAGATCTTGCAAAACATAACCAATGTCTAGTTGTAAATGAAACTAAAGATAATGATGCTAGTTGGTTATGGCACCGTAAGTTAGGTCATGCAAGCATGGACACAATAACTAAATTAGTTAAAAGAGACTCCGTGATAGGTTTGCCAAAATTAAAATTTGAAAAGAACAAAATATGTGAAGCATGTCAATTTGGCAAACAATCTAGGAACTCTTTTAAATCCATAAAATGTGTCTCTACCTCTAGGCCTCTAGAATTATTACACATGGACCTATTTGGTCCAACTAGAACAACAAGCCTAGGTGGAAATAAATATGGCCTAGTTATTGTAGATGATTACTCTAGGTACACATGGGTCATGTTCCTAGCGCATACGGACCAAGCATTTTCTATGTTTAAGAAGTTCCATAAGGAAGTAACAAATGCTAGAGAGTCTTCAGTCATAGCCATTAGAAGTGACCATGGTACCGAATTCGAAAATCAATTATTTGATGAATTTTGTAGTAAAAAGGGGATAACCCATAATTTTTCTGCACCTAGGACACCACAACAAAATGGAGTTGTGGAAAGGAAAAATAGAACTCTAGAGAAAATGGCTAGAACGATGTTATGTGAAAGTAACCTCCCTAAGTACTTTTGGGGAGAAGCCATTAATACTTCCTGCCATATATTAAATAGAGTTCTATTAAGACCCATCATAAAGAAAACACCTTATGAACTGTGGAAAAACAGAAAACCAAAGGTTAACTATTTTCATGTTTTTGGATGTAGGTGTTTTGTACATAATAATGGGAAAGATAATCTAGGGAAATTTGACCCTAAATCTGATGAAGGAATATTCTTAGGTTATTCTACAACTAGTAAAGCCTATAGAGTCTTTAATAAAAGAACACTAGTTATAGAAGAATCTATACATGTTGTATTTGATGACTCTAGTGACATCTCCTCTAGTAAGAAAGCCAATCTTGATGATGATATTGAAATACTTGAAGAAAAGATAGATGAGGTAGGATTACAAGATGGTAATCAAAAGTTGATTGAAGGAGAATCATCAAACCAAGAGCCTATAGTGGATCATGGGCTAACTAAAGCTTGGAGGTATGCTCACGGGCATCCTAAGGAACTAATTCTAGATGATCCATCACAACCGGTTAGGACTAGAGCATCTCTTAGAAATTTGAATAACCATCTAGCTTTTGTTTCACACTTTGAGCCCAAACATATAGAAGAAGCCGAAAATGATGTAAATTGGATAAATGCAATGCAAGAAGAACTAAACCAATTTACTAGAAACAAAGTGTGGGATCTAGTAGAGAGACCTTCTGAATATCCAATAATAGGTACAAAATGGATATATAAAAATAAACTAGATGAAAATGGAATTGTTATAAGGAATAAAGCTAGACTAGTAGCAAAGGGTTATAATCAAGAAGAAGGCATAGATTTTGATGAAACCTTTGCTCCCGTAGCTAGACTTGAGGCGATTAGACTTCTATTAGCATATGCATGCTCTAAGGACTTCAAGCTATATCAAATGGATGTAAAAAGTGCTTTTCTAAATGGGTTTATTAATGAGGAGGTGTATGTAGAACAACCTCCTGGTTTTGAAAATCATCAATACCCTAATCATGTGTATAAACTGAACAAAGCGCTTTATGGACTAAAACAAGCACCTAGAGCATGGTATGAGAGACTTAGTAAATTTCTATTAGAACATGAATTCTCTAGGAGAAATGTAGATACAACATTATTTCTGAAAAAGAAAAATAAGGATATGTTATTAGTACAGATTTATGTTGATGATATCATTTTCGGTGCTACTAACAATCGCCTCTGCGAGGAATTTGCTGATTTGATGCAGAGTGAGTTTGAGATGAGCATGATGGGAGAGCTGAACTATTTCCTCGGGCTTCAAATCAAACAATCTGAAGGAGGCATCTTCATCAATCAAGTAAAATATATCAAGGAGATGCTCAAGAAGTTTGATATGGAGGGAAACAAGTCAATCAGCACCCCCATGAGCTCATCATGCAAGTTAGACCAAGATGAATCAGGTAAATCTGTAGATCAAAAACTTTATAGAGGTATGATAGGTTCTTTACTGTATCTTACTGCAAGTAGGCCTGATATTATGTTTAGTGTGTGCATGTGTGCTAGATATCAGGCTAATCCTAAAGAATCACACCTAGCTGCAGTTAAGAGAATCTTTAAATACTTAATTGGAACTAAGAACATAGGGCTGTGGTACTCTAAAGAATCTAGCCTAAACTTAATAGGGTACACAGATTCAGACTTCGCTGGATGTAAGCTTGATAGAAAAAGTACCAGCGGGTCTTGTCAATTTCTAGGAGAAAACCTAATCTCATGGTTTAGCAAGAAACAAAACTCGGTTGCATTATCCACTGCAGAAGCTGAATATGTTGCAGCCGGGAGTTGTTGTGCTCAAATCTTATGGATTAAACAACAATTAGAAGATTATGGCATTAAACAAGATAAAATTCCCATTAATTGTGATAACACAAGTGCCATAAATCTAACTAAAAATCCAATTCAACACTCAAGAACTAAACACATTGAGATAAGACATCACTTCATAAGAGATCATGTATTGAATGGTGATGTGTCACTCCAATTTGTGTGTACTGATAATCAATTAGCAGACATTTTTACAAAACCCCTAAGTGAAGAGAGGTTTAGTGTGCTTAGAAGGGGATTAGGAGTGATTGATCCATCCTAGTGGGAGTTTTTCACTAGATTAATTGATTTTGATGATTAGAATGAGGTTAAAATAGAGTTTCTATGCAGTGATCATCAAATCAGTCCTTAATTAGGTGATTTTCCCTTATTTGGCACGATTATGGCATGGTTTTTAGGTGCGTGCCAAGGTTAGAGACGACTCGAGTAAGTTTCAGAGCTGGCTCCTAAGGGGGAGTCGACTCGCGCATTAGTGGGAGTCGACTCGCAAAGTTGGCAGCTGAGGAGAAGTCGACTCGCACACTGTCGGGAGTCGACTCGAAGTCTACATGCGCTAACAGAGAGTCGACTCGCGCATATTCTGGAGTCGACTCGAGGTCGAGTCGACTCGAGGTCGAGTCGACTCGAGGTCGAGTCGACTCGAGGTCGAGTCGACTCGCGACTCAGGGGAGTCGACTCGCAGTCGGGATCCGACTTTTTAACCCTAGGTTTGTCGTTTCGCAAACACTTTTCCTCAAGCCGCCACTGTTCACAAAGCCCTAGAGCCGACTCCTAGGTCATCCCCGATCGTCTCCAAGCCCTTTTTCCGTCGATTCTTCGCCGGACATTGAGTTTCCGTCCGTTCCTAGGTCATTTCCGGTCCGTCCCGAGCTTCCTCTGTCGGTTCTTCACCGTCCTCTAGGTATTTTTCTTCCCGTTTAGGTCAAGATGCCTCGTAAGACCGTCGTTAGGAAGAGGTCCCGTCCCGAGGCCGGTCCCGAGCGACGCTCCAAGGCGCGGCACGATCCCGCGAGGCAACCACCTCCGGATCGTTCCCCGCCTAGGGTGGTTCTCGTTAGGCCGTTGGCCGGGAAGGCCGTCACCTCCGGGAGGTTTGTCGATTTCGACTATCTCTCCCAGGAGGGGTTCACCATAGGCGATAGGCTTAGAGCCCAGGGCCTAGAGTACTTCCTCACCTTGGACCTTCCCACCTATCCTGGCCTAGTTCAAGAGTTTTACAGTACCGTCCATCGGGGAGATGGAGGTATCGAGGGTACGGTAGTAGGTGTCCCGTTGCGTGTCACAGAGGACCTCATTGCCCATATCCTTCACCTTCCATTAGTAGGGGTGGCTCCCGCACACCCTGAGGATAGAGTTGCGGCCCTTACGGTCGTCTTAGGGCATCCACCTCAGTCCCCCCTAGATGAGGTATCTGCTAGCTCACTTCCTATTGAAGTGAGAATCCTTTTGAGCATTCTGTCCAGGTCCATCTTCCCTAAGACAGGGAGATTTGATTTTGTGAATGAGAGGGACTTAGCTATTATGTCTTATATCCTTCAGGACACCCCGATCAACTTCCCAAAGCTCATTTATAGGTATATGTGTGAGCCCCTAGATAGACCTAGGCTCTCACTCCCATACGGGATGTTATTCACTCTTCTTTTTAGGCAGTACGAGATTCCCATTCCTGAGAGGGAACCCTCTCGTGCCTTGCGATGGACTGATCGCTTATGTACGGAGACTATGCACAGGATGGGGTTTCGGAAGAGAGAAGGGATCTGGGTTAGGAAGTCCACTCTCACTGCTCAGACCACCAGACCATCACCCAGTCCTGAGCCAGATTCAGACTACCCAGACCTTCCAGACCATCCAGACCTCCCATCCACTCCTCCTGCTCCTACCACCTCTGCCGGACCTTCCTCCTCAGTTCCACCATCTATGGAGGTCCGTATTGATACAGAGCAGCTCCGGGAGCTGCGGCAGGAGATCGTCCGAGATCTGAGGGATGAGCTGCTTCGGGAGCTCCGAGGTGCGGTGCCTGCCCCCACTCCTGCACCCGTATCTTCTCAGTTGGTCCCTTCCTTGACAGCCGTGACTGACATGACGGCTCATGTACGGGAAGAGATCTACAATATCCGGAGTTTGGTCCAGGCCCAGTTCCAAAGCATGAATGAGGTCACGAGCTCCACTCGACAGATGCGAGAGGAGATAGGTCGTGACATGCACACCACCGACGAGGGGGCCGAGCGCTTGTCGAATGTACTCATCGACAAGCTGGACGCACTACAGACATCGGTGACTGGGCTTCAGGCGTCGGTGACAGAGCTCTCCACTACACATAGCAGAGCCACCACGTCTATTATCACGCAGCTCGGACATGTGACAGATGCAGTCACCCTCCTCATGGAGCAGAGCCGATTGAGAGGAGGAGCACCATCCTCGAGAGGAGGTGCCACATCCTCGAGAGGAGGAGCCACATCCTCCAGAGGAGGAGATGCATCCTCGAGAGGAGGAGCCACACCCTCCAGAGGAGGAGATGCATCCTCGAGAGGGGGAGCCTCATCCTCGAGGAGGCCATAGATGTTTTTGTGTGATGTATTGTTTTACCTTACTTATTGTATGCTCAAATGTGTTCACATTCATATCAATACAATGAGTAGACATTTTATCTTCAATTATGTGCCATTTGATGTGCCATTTGTTGATTGTGCCATTGATTGTGTGTGATTACCTCCTTTTTGGTATGATGACAAAAAGGGGGAGAAATATGTATAAAATATGGTAAAATATGTAAAAGGGGAGAAATATTGAAAAAAATATGTAAAAGAAATCAATGGAAATAAATAAAATGATAAACTCTTAAAAACACACACAAATTTGTTCTAAGTGGATTCGGTACCTCGAGGCTCATTATCTCTCTTTTGGGGCTCCTAATGGAGTAATCTACAGAATCTATTCAAGGGATATTCGGAGATTAGCTGAATCCTACTCAAGAACAAATTGACAGATTTTTCCTCTAAAAAGATAAAATTCAGTTCAAAAAAAAACTTCAAAGCATGAAGAGGAAATTCAGAAAATCAAAATATAGTTGAATGCATATGTTGAGGGGGAGAATCTGAATTTTAATCAAGCTAAATCATTAATGACATATAAGCCAAACAATTGATTGCATAATATGAAGGCTTATATAATTCCAAATGAAAGGGGGAGCTTTAACTCCGAAATTTAATGTTTCACTCCTTTCAAACTTGGATAAATTAAATTATCAGACATTTGAATTCATTTATGGATTTTACTTCATTATTTTATGAGCAATTCATTTTACATATACTCAAAGTTTTGTCATCATCAAAAAGGGGGAGATTGTGGAGTGATTGATTAAAACCCCATTTGATTTTGATGAGCTCAAAGCAATTGAGTATATCTTGTGATTACTAATGAATTCAATTGAGTGTTTCAGTGAAAATCCTGTCCAAGTGTTTCTAGACTTGGTTCATAGTATTTTGGATAAGTTAAGAAGTCTGCATGAACCAATGTCTGAGACTCGAGTCGACTCCCGAGTATCACGAGTCGACTCCAAGCGTATCAAGTTCACTGGCACGAGCTCGAGTCGACTCCAGATTAGTACGAGTCGACTCCGACTGAGAACAGAAAGAATAACAGAAAGCTTCATCTCAGAACCTGTCAACGAGTCGACTCCTGAAGTGCGCGAGTCGACTCCAATGTTCACCGAGTCGACTCCAGGGAAGTAAGAGTCGACTCCAAGCAGTCACAGGCAGAAAAGTCAGAGAGCAGTTTTCGGGTCTGAGATTCGAGTCGACTCCAGTGGAACGCGAGTCGACTCCGATGGTTGGCAGGTCGACTCCAAAGAAGGTAAGAGTCGACTCTCAGAGGAACACAAGGAAAAAGTCAGAGAACGATTTTCGGACTCTGAGATTCGAGTCGACTCCCGCAGTACACGAGTCGACTCCGAGACTGAGCGACCATCAACAGACAGAAGACCATGTTACTGCCTCTGAGATTCGAGTCGACTCACAGACAGCTCGAGTCGACTCCAAGACAAGCTACACGTCAAAAGGCAGAAGACCAACTTTCGGAAACTGAGAGCCGAGTCGACTCCAAGGAGGTTCGAGTCGACTCCAAGACTGGATGAGCCAAACGACAGAGAATCGAGAGTTCGGCCTCTGAGATTCGAGTCGACTCCCAGGACAGTCGAGTCGACTCGAGTGGACAAAATTCAAATTTGGATCCACGGACTTCAGTGGATGAGCCGACTCCAAAAATTGCCAGGTCAACTCCAGAAGTTGGCGAGTCGACTCCAGGTCAAGACGAGTCGACTCCCAGTCAAGACGGCAACTTTAATTCAAATTTGGAACAGTTGCCGAGTCGACTCCGGAAAAGCGTGAGTCGACTCCTGCTACAGCCGAGTCGACTCCTGATCGCGCGAGTCGACTCCAACCCACCAACGGTCATATTGTCAGGCTGCGCAGAGTGTGTAGAACGGCCAGAAAAAGCAGAGTAACGGCTAGTTTCCGTGGGGGTTGGCTTAAATAGCCACAGAGGACTCTAGCAAGGAAGAGAACAGATATTCCACTCCAAGCATTCAAGTTTTCAAGCTCTCCAAGTGCTCTTAAACGAAAAAGGGGAGATCTGCATTTACTGCTCCAACAACTTCTTCCCAACAATCAAAGCTTCCTCCTCCTGTATTCAAGTCGACCACTCTTTCAAGAGGAGACCGGAGTTCCAGAAGCCATACCTCTTCACCAGCTTAAAAGCGTTTGAGGGCTTCTAACTCCTTTACGATTATATTGTCTTAAATCTGCTTTTTGAGAAGCTATTTTCTGTTTTCTTCTATCTCTTGTATTTACTTGATTCAATCGGGGGATTGAATCAAGGGGTTTAAGGTTGGTTGGTGAGCCAAGTTAAAACCAACGTGTGTAAGGGTTTGATTGTGAGCCCGGAAAAACAATCGGGGTTGGTTCTAATCGGTGAGCCTGGAAAAACCGACCGAGTTCGTTGTGAGCTCGTAAAACAACAAGTTTGGTTGTGAGCTTGCAAAACAACCGGCTGTAATCCAAGGGGGTTATAGTGAAATTCCCAAGTGAGACTTGGGGAGTGGACGTAGGAGCAAGGGTTAGCTCCGAACCACTATAAAACTTTGTGTTTGTAGTGCATTGTCTCTCATCTTCTTCCCCGCACATTACTCACAGCACTAGGCTTTAATTAAATAACTTGCTATAGTTTTTAATTAATCATCCACAAAGTTTTAATTAGCCAAATTATTTTAAAAACCCAATTCACCCCCCCCCCTCTTGGGTTGTCTATCTGGGCAACAAGTGGTATCAGAGCCAAAAACTCTTCCACTCAAGAGTTAAAAGATCAAAATGACAATCCCATTTGGATCTTCTCACATTGAGGGTCAGTCCACCCAAAGACCCCCTTTCTTCAATGGATCTGACTACTCATACTGGAAGGCTAGGATGAGAATATTCATCCAAGCCCAAGACTATGAGATGTGGTCCATTGTAGTAAATGGGCCATACATCCCATCCATATACGTAGATGGTGTTAAGGTACCTAAACTTGAAATGGACTGGGATGAACATGACATGAGGAAGGCACAATTAAACTCTAAAGCAATGAATGTCTTCTATTGTGCCTTAGACCGTAATGAATTCAATAGGATTTCAACTTGTAATTCAGCAAAAGAAATTTGGGACATACTTGAAGTGACCCATGAGGGCACGAATCAAGTCAAGGAATCCAAAATAAACATCTTGGTTCATAAATATGAACTATTTAAAATGGATTCAAATGAAACAATCACATCCATGTTCACTAGGTTTACTGATATTGTCAATGGCCTAAAAAGCCTTGGCAAGAACTATACTAACAGTGAGCTTGTCAGGAAAATCCTTCGGTGTCTACCGAGGTCGTGGGAAGCTAAAGTGACAGCAATTCAAGAAGCCAAGGACTTGAACAAGCTACCACTTGAGGAGCTTCTTGGATCCCTCATGACGCACGAGCTCACCATGAAACAACACAACGAGGAAGAGTCCTCCCATAAGAAAAAGGTAATAGCCCTTAAATCTACTTCTTCTAACAAGGACTTGTCTTGCAGCAGCAGCAGCGAAGAAGAAGAAGATGAGGAAGATGGTGGTGAGGCTCTTCTTGTGCGCAAGTTCAAGAAATTCATCAACCACAAGAAGTCCTATCATCAAAGGAGAGGCCCCTCAAATTCCTACCGCAAGGACAAAGGTAAGGAAAGGGAAAATGAGGGGATTGGTTGTTACGAGTGCAAGAAGCCGGGTCACATAAGAGCAGAGTGCCCCTTACTGAAGAAGGGGAGTAAGTACAAGAAGAAAAAGGCACTTGTGACTACCCTATCGGACTCCGACTCATCATCCTCCTCATCAGATGATGAACAAGAAGAGAAGGCCAATTTCTGTTTCATGGCCAACGAAAACGAGGTAACTTCCGACACGCATCCTGATTTTTCTTTTGATGAACTTTATGATGCATTTAATGAATTAATGGTAGAATATAAGGCTATAAATCTTAAGAATAAAGAACTGAAAATAACTAATCAATCATACCTACATAAATACGATAAATTAGTTAAGGATAAGGATTTAATCACCAAAGAAAATATAGAACTTAAAATAAGCAACCTACTTTTAACTCAAAAGACTAACACCTTAACTAAAGAAAATGAAAAACTAACTAAGAAATTTTCAGAACTTAAAAAATATAAACAAACCTTAGATAAGGATCTTACTAAAGAACTTAATGATCTAAAAGCCGAAAAACAAACAATAACTAAAGAACTTAACAAATATAAACCCATAGTTGAAAAATTCACATATAGCTCTGAAAAATTAAACATGATACTAAATAGTCAACGTGCGGTATTTAATAAAGCAGGTTTAGGGTATAAACCAAGGAATAAGCAAAAACTTCTTAGTAACTTTTTTGTTAAAGCTGGGGAAACTAAAATTAAGAAAATAACTTGCTTTTGTTGTGGAATAGTAGGACATAAAGCAAATGCATGTAATTTTAGGAAAAGTAAAACTAAAAGAAAAATTAAAAGGGTATGGGTTCCAAAAGGAACCAACTTGACTAACCATGAAGGACCCAAGAAAACTTGGGTACCTAAGATGACATGACTTGCTTGAGTAGGAGTGTCTTGCAGCCAAGGTCAACAAAAATTGCTGGTATTTGGATAGTGGCTGCTGAAGGCACATGACGGGTGATAAAGATCAATTTTTCACCCTTGAAGCTAAGAAGGGAGGTGCTGTGACGTTTGGAGACAACAACCAAGGTCACATCATTGGTATTGGTAAAGTTCAAATCACCCCTTCTACTTTTATAGATAATGTTAGATATGTTGATGGTCTTAAGCATAACTTGTTAAGCATCAGTCAATTATGTGATAAAGGATATGATGTTATGTTTAAACCATCACTATGTATTATAACAAATCCTAATGATAATAGCTCCGAACCACTATAAAACTTTGTGTTTGTAGTGCATTGTCTCTCATCTTCTTCCCCGCACATTACTCACAGCACTAGGCTTTAATTAAATAACTTGCTATAGTTTTTAATTAATCATCCACAAAGTTTTAATTAGCCAAATTATTTTAAAAACCCAATTCACCCCCCCCTCTTGGGTTGTCTATCTGGGCAACAACCCCAAATCGGACAATGATGTTTTTCTTCACGAACTTCCGGACTTGCGCCTCCGTGATAGTGGCCAGCGGCTCTGCCTCCACCCACTTGGTGAAGTAGTCGATTGCAACAATCAAGAATTTCCGCTGGGCGGAAGCGACGGGGAATGGTCCGAGGATATCCATTCCCCACTGTGCGAAGGGCCAGGGTGCGGTGATCGGTGCCAAGGGGACAGAAGGGACTCTCTGGACGTTGGCGTGGCGCTGGCAGGCGTCGCATTTCCGTACATGATCCTTTGAGTCCTCCAACAAGGTAGGCCAATAATAGCCTTGCCTCATGATCTTGTGCGCCAAGGACCTAGCCCTCGAGTGCGATCCGCAGACGCCCTCATGGACTTCGCCGAGGACGTAGGCCGCCTCCGAGGGGCGGAGGCACCTTAAGAGGGGGGCGGTAAACGAGGTCCGATACAGCCTCCCTTCATAGAGTACATAGTGGGCGGACTTCTTGACGAGTCGCCGAGCTTGATCTTCGTCTTCAGGGAGGATCCCTTCGGCGAGGTAGGCGACGAGCGGGTCCATCCAAGACGGCTCCGGATCAATCGCCATCACCGCTCCAGCCTCGCCGATGCTCGGGGCATCCAGGGTCTCCAGGTAGATTGCCCTCGACAAGTTGTGCGCCTCTGCGCCCACCAAGCGGGACAACCTGTCGGCCCTGGCATTTTCACTTCTGGGGACTTGCTGGATGTCGACACTGCCGAGGTCGGGAATGAGTGCTTGCACCTTCCGGACGTAGTTCTGCATGGTCGGGCTCCGGGCCTCGAACTCCTCACGGACCTACCCGACCACCAGCTGGGAGTCGGTGAAGACCTTCAAACGCCGGATGCCGAGCTCCCTGGTGAGTTTGAGTCCTGCGACTAGGGCCTCGTATTCCGCCTCGTTGTTGGTAACTGGAAATCCAAACCTCAAGGCATACTCGGCTATCACTCCATCAGGACTGGTAAGGACCAGCCCGGCCCCTCCACCCTCGGGGTTCGACGACCCATCGATGTGAAGCGTCCAGGTCGGGAGGTCGAGGCTGGGCGTTTCCGGCGGTCTAGGTTCCGCGTCCTCCACCGTGCACTCAGCGAGGAAGTCCGCGAGCACCTGGGCCTTGATGGCGGGTCGAGGCTGGTAGCGGATGTCGAACTCACCGAGTTCTACTGCCCACTTCACCAGCCGTCCCGCATTCTCGGGGTTGCTGAGGATCTGTCGTAACGGTTGATCAGTTAAGAGGGTGACAGAATGGGCCTGAAAATAGGGGCGGAGCCTCCTGGTCGCGGTCAGCAGCGCGAAGGCGATCTTTTCGGCCTTCGTATACCGCGTCTCGGCGTCCCGTAGGACCCGGCTGATGTAGTACACAGGCTTCTGGAGCTTTGCCTCTTCCCGAACCAGCACCGCACTGACCGCGGTTGGGGAGACCGCCAGATAGAGGTAGAGCATCTCCCCTTCTTGCGGCTTGGACAGTAGGGGAGGAGACGCCAGGTATTCCTTGAGCTGGTCGAATGCTGCTTGACATTCGGCCGTCCAGAGGAAGTCTTTTGGGCGCTTTAACACCTTAAAGAATGGTTGGCAGCGTTCGGCCGATTTTGCCACAAATCGTCCGAGCGCGGCGACCCTTCCAGCGAGCTCCTGAACTTCCTTTACTTTGGTCGGAGGGGACATACCTTGGATGGCCTTGATTTTGTCCGTGTTGGCTTCGATACCCCGTTGGTTGACAATGAAACCAAGGAACCTCCCGGCCGAAGCGCCAAAGGCGCACTTCGCTGGGTTCAGCTTCATGCGAAACTTCCGTAAGGTGGTGAAAGTCTCCTCCAGATCCACGATGTGCTGGTCTGCCTGGTGGCTCTTCACCAGCATATCGTCCACGTATACCTCCATGTTCCGGCCGATTTGCTCTTTGAAGATTTTGTTGACGAGGCGCTGGTAAGTGGCGCCAGCGTTCTTCAGACCGAAGGGCATTACCTTGTAGCAGTACAGCCCCCGGTCCGTTATAAAGGCAGTTTTCTCCTCGTCCTGTGGGGCCATCATTATCTGGTTGTAACCGGAGAAGGCGTCCATGAAAGACAGCAGCTGATATCCGGAAGTCGCGTCGACCAGTTGGTCTATCCGCGGAAGCGGGAAGCTATCCTTAGGGCACGCCTTGTTCAGGTCGGTATAGTCGACGCACATCCTCCACTTTCCGCTCGCCTTCCGGACAAGTACAACATTTGCCAGCCACTCGGGGTAACTCACCTCCCTTATGAATCCTGCCTCCAAGAGTTTGTCTACCTCCTGGTCGACCACCCGGATCCGATCCGGGGCACAGTGTCTCTTCTTCTGCTTCACTGGCCGGTGGGTCGGGTCGACGTTGAGGGCGTGAGAAATGACCTCCGGGTCGATCCCAGGTACATCGGCCGCCGACCAGGCAAATACATCAGCATTGGCTCGGAGGAATTCCACCAACCGGGCCCGAGCTCCCAGGTCGAGATTGGCGCCGACCCGGACCACCCGGTTCCGGCGGCCTTCCTCGAGGGGAACTTCGACCACACCCTCGGCCGGCTCCCCCTGCCGCAAGGCCACCTCGTCTCTGGCATCAAGGGACTCGACGCTTAGGGCTTCTGCGGGCTTCTTCCCTTTGAGGGTCACTAGGAAACATTGCCGTGCGGTCGGTTGGTCGCCTCGGACCTCCCCGATCCCGACCGCCGTGGGGAACCGCATGAGAAAGTGGTACGTAGAGACCACCGCGCGAAGGGCGTTCAGTCCGGGTCGTCCGAGGATAGCGTTGTAGGCCGAGGGAACACGGACGACCAAGAACCCGAGTCGCACCGTGGCTTCTGCGGGTGCGACGCCCGCAGTCACAGGCAGCTCAACGACACCTTCCGCCGGGACAGCGTCACCGGTGAATCCTATGAGGGGGGTGGATATTTTGTGCAACAATTGTCTGGACAAGCCCATCTTTTGGAAGGCCTCGTAAAACAAGATATCAGCTGAGCTTCCACTATCCACAAGAACAAGCCTTACATCATAGTTTGCCATAGTGAGGGAGATCACCATGGCGTCATCGTGGGGGGTCTGAACCCCCTTTACATCCTCATCACAAAAGGTGATTACATTGCCGACCCTCTGCCTCTTTGCGACGGCCGCCCCTGACGCTTCCGTCAAGCCCCCTGAGTTCCTCACGGGCCGGGGGCAGCCCCCAGTGATAGTGTGGATCACGCCCGCAACGGGTCGATTCTGCTTCCGAGGCTCCGGAGGGGCCGGGTCGGCTGGACGCGGGTCTGCTGGGGGACGTCGGTCGCTCACATATCGACCGAGACGCCCCCGGCGGATGAGAGCCTCGATCTCGTCCCGAAGCTGGAAGCAGTCCTCCGTGTCGTGGCCGTGGTCTCGGTGGTACTCACAGTACGCCCGGGAGGGCCTCTTCCCAGGGATCCTCCGCATCTGTCTCGGGGCCGGGAGGTCCTCCCGCCCCTTGATCTCCATAAGGATCTGGGCCCGGGGGGTTAGGAGAGGGGTGTACCGGTGAAAACGTCGGGGCGGAGAACGAGGGCGTGGGGCGCCGTGGTTCTTCGCCGGCGACGGGCTTCTGCGCCGACGCTGAGGCGTCGGGCTCCTCCTCTGGCGTGCCTCTTTCCGCCTTTTCTTTCCAAGCTTTTGAGAGATCTCGGCGGCCTCCTTGCTCCGGTGGGCGGCCGCCTCCTCGGCGTCCGCATACTGGTTCGCCCGGGACAACAGCTCTGGGAAGCTCCGCGGCAGGCGTTTGTCCAGGGAGAAGGTGAGTCTGCCCTTCCGGAAGCCACGCTTCAGGGCCAAAAGAGCTACCTCCTGACTCAGGTTCCGGACCTCCAGCGTAGCCCTGTTGAAGCGGGTAAGATAATCCCACAGGCTTTCTCCCTCGTTTTGCCGGACATCAAAGAGGGAGTCGGAGACCAGTCGCCGCCGGCTACTGACGGCGAAATGAGTGATGAAGAGGCGAGTGAACTGGTCGAAGGACCGGATTGAGTCAGCCTCCAGCCCGGCGAACCATGCCCTCGCCGGGCCACGGAGGGTTGCCGGGAAAGCCTTGCAGAGAAGGGGATCTGATGCTCCGTGGAGGAGCATAAGGGTCCTGAAACTCTCGACGTGATCCCGTGGATCCGCCGCCCCGTCATAGGGCTCGATCGCCGGCATTTTGAACCCCGGCGGATTCGGGGTCCGCAGGATCCTCGAGGCGAGCGCCGGCTGGGAGGAGATCTCTAAGTCGGCGAAGGGATCTTTGGAATGGCCCTTCAGGACCTGGAGTTGTCGGTGGAGATCGTCCACCCGCCGGTCCAGGGAGCGCGACCGGTGGGTGGGAGACAAGGAGCGGCGAGAGGGGGACCGACTGGAGCGCGGGTTCCTCGAGGACTGGGGGGTCTGGGAACGCGCCCGGGCCCGCCTCTCGTACCCCGCGCAGCTCCGGTGGGAAGGTTCCGGCAGAATGGAGCGTGCTCGAGAATCCTCCTCGCGCCGGCGCTCCTCCCCATGGGAGAGGAAGGAGCGCGGGTTGAGGAGGACAGGCGAACGCTCAGGCAGCAGCGGCTCCTGAGCCCGCTGCGGCGCCCGGGACATCGCACCCTGCAGATTCTGCACTGCCTCCGCGAGGGTGCGAACCTGCTGGGTTAGCTGGTCGAACTGGGCGGCTTCGACCATCTGAATGGGCGGTGGGGCGGTGGAGTGTTGCTGAGAGCGTGTTGGAGATGCAGCGGCCTCCCGGCCAGTGGCGCGAGAGGCCCCGCGACCGGAAGCATTGGAAGCTCCACGACCACCTCGCCGTGCCATTACGATCGCTCTGAGATCCGTGCCCTTCCTCTAGCGCCAACTGTTGCTGGGGGTCCAAACCGAGAACGATTGGCACAGCGGTGTGAACGGGGTTCCCTTTGAATTGCTTTGGTTGCGCTCCACCTTCCGCCGGAAAACCTGCAAGCAAGCCTCGCACCACCACTGGGGTAGTGGGGGCCCTCCGACGATCAAGTTAGAGGGAATCGAAGGAGAAGGAGAGGTAGCAGGTAAGATGATGCTATGGAGAATCTTGCTTACCCTCCCCCTTCCCCCCAGCCCCATATATATCAGGCTGGGGGGTTTTTCTGGGGATTGGTCATCGTGTGGCACGATGGGGTTGCCACTGACATGGCCGTTACAGGGCATCGTGGGGCAGCGCCGGGTACGGCCATGGCAGGGCGTAGTGGAGCTCCGCTTCGTACGGTTGTTACAGGGGATCGTGGGGCAGCGCCGGATTCGGCCGTTGCAGGGAGTAGTGGAGCAGGGGGCCGCGGCGTGCCTCAGGAGAACAGTCTGTTGTTGTCAAGAGATTGCCGACCCGAGGTCGGATTGCTGGATCAAGGGGCAGCCGACTCGGGGTCGGACTGCGGAGCCGAAGATATCCGACCCGAGGTCGGATTGCTGGATCAAGGGGCAGCCGACTCGGGGTCGGACTGCGGAGCCGAAGATATCCGACCCGAGGTCGGATTGCTGGATCAAGGGGCAGCCGTAGTTTTTCTGGGCGCGCGTGCCGGTCACGTGGGGCATGGTGGCTTAGTTCCCCCGTAACAGTAACTGAACGAGAAATTTTTTTACCTGTCCAATTTCTAACGGATCAAGATATCTATTACATCATGTGAATCATCATTTTAGAGTATAATTTTTCATATGGAGTGTTTGCTCTACCTTAGCTTTACGTATTATAGCAACTCGGAATTATTTTGATCTCTATATATTTTTCCTTGATACTTTTTGTTAATTCACAAAATAGTTCACCCAAATTTCTTATTAATTCTATGTACAAGAAAAAGCATGTAATGTTTCCTTTCTTTAGCTTCGCCATCATTCCTCCAGTGCATATCCTAAAGATGCCAGGCCATGTGAGACATTGATGAAACTATTTCTTTATTATTATTTGGTGGGCATTTCTATGCCATTCCATATACATTTTTAGCTGCACTACATGAATTTATTTGATAGATATACTCATTCTACAAATAAGCCTTATATAATTGGCTTAAATATTTTTTTATTGTATTGAAGTTTTGCTCTTTTACTTTATACTATTCTAAATTTTTGTCTCATATTTTAATGACCTGAGTTTTTGTTGGTACCTCCAGAAAAAAGCGAGTTAACCCCTAAATAGCTGCAAGAGAAAGACAGAGAACTGAAAGTTTCATCATATTACCAACTCGACCTATTGGAATTACGAGCCGACTCTAGACAAGCAAAAGTCAAACCTAAAAAACTATGAGTCAATACCTAAACTAAAAGAGCCGACTCCACAACGGCCACAATAAAAAGACAACGTATAACAAAAGCTACAACAAGTTCAAGACATCCCTTGAAGATCATGAGTTGACTTCTGAAAATCTCAAGTCAACCCTAAAAAATAGTAATACATATAATAGTATAATATATTATATTATTGTAGTAATGCATCATCATTAAATATAACATATTCTTATATTTTATTATAATCATAATATAATATATTATTACAATCATAATTTTACATTTTAATTATAATAATAATAGTTATATTATGATAATATTTGATATTATTATTATTATTATTATATTATTATAATATACAATCAATAATATAAAAGATAACATACTAGATCATATTACAATACATTATATTCTATTATATGATTATATTATTATTAAATATATAGAATAATATGTAATCATAATCTAATATAATCTATCATTAGAATAGATTCTAATCCATTATATTATATTATATTTTTGTATTATATTAGATTATCAGTATATTATATTTTATTATATATTATGTTATAATTATCATAATATTATATTATATTGTAGAAATATTGTACTATCAATAATAATAATACTAATAATAGTAATAGTACTAATAATAGTAATAATAGAAATAATAGTAATAATAGTAATAATGGTAATAATCCTAAAAATGATAATAATACTAAAAATAGTAATAATACTAATCATAGTAATAGTACTAATAATAGTAATAATACTAATAATATTAATAATTCTAAAAATAGTAGTAATAATAATAATAATAGTTGTAGTACTAATACTATTAATAATACTAATAATAGTAATAGTAATAATAATAGTAACAATACAAAATAGTAATAATACTAAAAATAGTAATAATACTTGTTGTGGTTCAAATTTGGCCCGAGGGTGACCATGCCGGAGGAGTCGAGGGAGCCGCCGGAATGTCGAGAAAGAAGGCGGGCCACCTCCCGCGATCGGTGTACCTGCACAAAGTCTCACCGGTGGTTCCGGTGAGAGCTCTCCGATGATCAAGTTAGAATGGATTTTCAAAAGTCTTTTAGGTATTATCTGATGGAGTCATTTATAGCCCATGTAGAGGTGTCCAGGTGGCGGAGGTATGGCCCATTCTCATTATGAGAATGAATGGCTTTAAGCCAAATAGCGTGCAGCTAGGGCTTGCTTGAGATGCACGATATAGTCCGTTCTTGTGAGCAGTAGGGCATTAACTGTCACGTCCCGGATCCGGATCCGTGACACGGCCGTGCTATTGTCGACTATCGCCCACAGTAGCACGCAGCCTCATACAGGGGTAACAGGTAGCCAAAAAGGATTCATCCTTATATATATATTAAAAGTTTGCAGTACAACCTTCAAGTTTGAAACCAAAAATACAGAACTTCTATACTATTCAAATGTACAGAAGTATATAAGCTTCTCCAAAAATACGAAGCTCTGTAACAAAATAAAAACATATCTGACGGCGATCACTGGTGAGGATCTGAAAGAAAACGAAACATAAACAGATGTGAGCTACACGGCTCAGTAAGTAATCCTGCATAATCCTACCGGATCAACCAGTAGACTAAATATGTAAATCAGGGTTTTGAGAAGCTGACATGCATGTTTATCTAATAATCATCCTGGCATAATAAGTATGCAATTTAAACGAAGCAGTAGTGCAAATCACAAAATTTTCATATTATATGCATATGAAACCGTGCCCCCCGGCATGCCGTGGTCCTTTTACTCTCGGATGCTACTGCGAAGTCAGACTCGGCCACTGGTGGGGCCAGCTCAGTTACTATTCAGCCACTGGCGGGGCAAGCTCAGTTACTATTCAGCCACTGGCGGGGCAGACCCAATTCCAATTCAGCCACTGGCGGGGCAGGCTCAGTTACTATTCAGCCACTGGCGGGGCAGCTCAGTTACTATTCAGCCACTGGCGGCTCAGTCATTCTCAGTAGCATCTTTGAGCCCATTATAGTGCCTCTGGGCTAGCTAAGACTTTATAAACTTACATGCATGATTATAATATCAGTATCATCATGTTGCATACATAGCCATAGCTTCTGGGATCATTAAAGTTACTTATGCATTGTAACATATCATGTATGAAACATATATACTTAAAATAAATGCTTAGAAACCATTAATAACATAACATGATCCATAACAGGATTAGGACAGGTTACTTACAGTGATTCGTTTTCTCCCAAGTTTCTTACGTCCTGGTGACGGATCCTGAGTCACCTAAAATCACATTATAATGAGCATATTATTTCCTTTTACTTGTTTGGATTCTACCCGAAATTTAGCCCAAGTCTAATGTGTTCATATTGGAGCCTTGATTGGGTCCATATGGTTTAATTGGCCTTCTAATTGGTCATTAGGCTTAATCCCAAGTTTAATTTGGGTTTAATTTTGGTTAAATTTATAGTCTGGCTTGTCCAGACTTAGCCCAAATTTGATTGGGCTCGGGTTTAGTCAAATTTGGCTAAACCCTTTCCCCTTTTTTTTTTCTTTTTCTTTTTCTTTTTCTTTTTCTTTTTCTTTTTCTTTTTCTTTTTCTTTTCTTTGGGCTTAACGGGTTGCGGGTTCGGATTCGGATCCGACCCGCGAACCCGTTATCAGGTTTTCTTCCCCCCTTCCAGAGGCTTCCGCCTCTTCATCTCCCGCTCTCCTCTCTCTCCTCTCTTTTCTCCTTCGTCTCCACCGAAACCCACGCCTCCGGCCGGTCCTCCGGCCCCCTTCTTCTCCTCCGGCCAGATCTGTGGCCTTCTCCCTCTCGGTCACTCCCTCTCCTTCTCTCTCTCTCTTTCTCTTTTTTTTTTTCTTCTTTGTTTTCGCCGAGACCCTAGCCTCCGACCCCTTTTGTCCCCCCTCCGAAACCCACTGTCTCCTCCCCTTCTTCTCCCGCAGGCAACCGGGGAGACGAGGCTCCCCCCGATCCACCGACCGAGGCGGGGGTTTCCCCCCGGTGCACCGGCGGAAGGGAAGGCCAGCCCTTCCTCCCTCCAAAGTGATGCCGGAGAGGGGAAGGGCTCGGAGGTGGGTCGGGATCCGGCTTTACCCGAGAGCCTCCACCCGCTCCGTCCACGGCAAGGCATGGCCGGAGGGGATGAAGCCTTAAGGTCCGGTGAGTTCATTTTATATTATTATTATTATTATTATTTTTTTTCTTTTCTTTTCCTTGGTCCTTTCTTCCGGCACCACCACCCCTTGCCGGAGAAGAGGTGGTGGTCCGGCCGAGGCTGGCGGCCCTGTGGCCGCCTCTGTTGTCGTCCCGGCCAGATATGGCGGCCTGGGTTGCCCCCCCCCCGAACCCCAAGGTACCCGCGGCCGAGGCCGCGGTGTCCGGTTCGTCAACAGGCCGAACCCGGTTGGGTTCGGTCCGGATGGTCGCGGCCTGTGAGTCCGGCCCGACCCAGGGATTGTGGGTTTTTTCTCCCTCTCCTGTGCCGGCCTCCTCCCCTCTATGTCACTGTTGACACAGAGGGGAAGAGCACCCCACAGAGGGGTTTCTCCATGCTTTATAATTTTATTAACAGGGAGCCCATACCTGGTTTTAGTCGGGTGTAGTCGGGCAGTGCTTCCTCCCTGGTAGTCCCCCCTTCTTCAGAGCTTCAGGGCTCCTTGGCCTTAGGCTCCAGGGCTTCGGCTCCCTCTCTCTTTCTCTCGTTCGGTGTTTAGGGGGGTCTGTGATTTGGGGTTGCCGGCAGAGGCTTAAATATTTGTTTAGAGGATGAAACCCCCCTCTGAGAGGTCCCATCCTCTCCTTTCCTCCATACTTCGGGACTGGCCGCCGCCCCCCCTTGTCTCCGGCGCGCCGGCATCGGCTGCCAGCAGGGGGTGCGGTAACCTCTCCCTGTCGGTCTTATCCCTTCGTTTTTTTTTTTTATTCCTGATAATAATTATGCTGGCTACAGTGAAATTTGGGCCCAACCCTTAACTGGGCCTATTTCTTATTGGGCCTAGTAGGTTGTGGGCCCGGACATTACATCCTTCCCCCCTTAAATAAATTTCGTCCTCGAAATTAAACATACCTCGGTTCTCGAAGAGCTGAGGGTAGCGTTGTCGCATCTCTTCCTCCAATTCCCAGGTAGCTTCCCTTTCAGTGTGGTTGGTCCACTGGACTTTAACGTAGGGAATGGTGCGCCTTCGGAGAATTTGCTCTTTTCTGTCTATGATGCGCAGGGAAGCCTCCTCATAGGTTAAATCTTTATTTAATTGCAGAGGCTCATGTGGTACCACATGGCTGGGATCCGGAACGTACCTCCATAACAAAGAGACGTGAAAGACGTTGTGTACGCCTGATAGCTCTGAAGGTAGGGCCAATTTGTAGGCAACTTTGCCTATTCTAGCAAGAACCTCAAATGGGCCAATGTAGCGAGGACTTAATTTGCCGTGTCTTCCGAATCGGGTAATACCCTTTGATGGTGAAATTTTTAGGAAGACAAAGTTCCCCTCCAAAAATTCCAAGGCCCTTCTTCCTCTGTCAGCCCATCTTTTCTGTCTATCCTGGGCAGCCTGAAGCCTTTGCTTAATTAGTAGTACCTTGTCTCTGGTGTGCTGGGCCAGTTCGGGGCCTAGCATTTTCCGCTCCCCGACATCATCCCAGTGTAAGGAGGATCGGCATCTTCTCCCATAGAGAGCTTCGTATGGGGCCATCTGGATACTGGAATGGTAGCTATTGTTATAAGCAAATTCCACCAGTGGTATGTGACTATCCCAGTTTCCACCTAGGTCCACAGTGCAAGCCCTCAGCATGTCTTCCAGAGTTTGGATTGTCCGCTCTGACTGGCCGTCAGTCTGGGGGTGGTATGCTGTACTGAGCCTCAGTCCGGTACCCATGGCCTTCTGAAAGCTTTCCCAGAATCTGGACACGAATCGGGGATCACGATCAGAAATGATACTCACTGGTACTCCGTGCAGGCGTACAATCTCATCGATGTATAATTGGGCCAGCTTGTCTAAAGGAGTACCAATTCTGAATGGCAGAAAATGAGCTGATTTTGTAAGGCGATCAACAATCACCCACACTGCATCATTCTTTCTCACCGTTTTGGGGAGTCCTGTAACAAAATCCATCGTGATGTGCTCCCACTTCCATTCAGGAATTTCTATTGGTTCCAGCAACCCTGCTGGCCTCTGGTGCTCTGCTTTTACTAGCTGACAGGTCAAGCATCGGGCCACAAACTCAGCTATTTCTCTCTTCATCCCCTTCCACCAGTAATGTTCCCGAAGGTCCCGGTACATTTTAGTACTGCCTGGATGAATAGAGAAACGGGATTGGTGGGCTTCTTCCATGATTTCTCTTTTTAGGTCAACATTTGCCGGTACACACAGTCGGTGGCCAAACCTTAGAGTGCCATCTGGGTGCATTTGGAGTTCGAGTCGCAACCCTTTCTCCACTTCATCCTTGAGCTGGCAAATGTGCTCATCAGACTGCTGGGCAACCTTTATTCTATCGATCAAGGTTGGTTGTATACTCAAGGCGGCCAGCAAAATTTTTGTAGTTTGGGTAACCACCTCAACCTGCATTTTATCAAGATCCTTCTGAATCTGTGGTTGAGTGGCGAGTAAAGCGGCGGAGCTTATAACTGACTTTCTGCTTAGGGCATCCACCACCACGTTGGCCTTTCCTGGGTGGTATTTAATACTCAGGTCATAATCCTTCAAGAGTTCCAACCACCTTCTTTGCCTCATATTCAATTCCTTCTGGGTGAATATATACTTCAGGCTCTTGTGGTCGGTGTACATATCACAGTGTTCGCCATACAAATAATGTCTCCAAAGTTTCAAGGCGAACACTACTGCGGCCAACTCTAGGTCATGTGTCGGGTAGTTCTTGTTACGGGGGAACTAAGCCGCCATGCTCCACGTGACCGGCACGCGCGCCCATGAAGACTACGGCTGTCCTTTTGATCCAGCAATCCGACCCCGAGTCGGACATCTTCGGCTCCACAGCCCGACCTAGAGTCAGCTGCCCTTCGATCCAGCAGTCCGGCCCCGAGTCGGACATCTTCGGCTCCACAGCCCGACCTCGAGTCGGCTGCCCTTCGATCCAGCAGTCCGGCCCCGAGTCGGACATCTTCGGCTTCGCAGCCCGACCCCGAGTCGGCTGCCCCTTAATCTAGCAATCCGACCCCAAGTCGGATATCCTCAGCACCGCAGCCCGACCCCGAGTCGGCTGCCCCCTGATCCAGCACTCCGACCCCGAGTCGGAGATCTCTTGATAACGACAGGCTGCTTCCCAGAGGCACGCCGAGGCCTCCTGCTCCACTACTCCCTGCAACGGCTGTATCCGATGCTGTTCCACGATCTCCTGTATCAGCCGTACAAAGCGGAACTCCACTACGCCCTGTCATGGCCGTACCCAGCGCTGCTCCACGACGCCCTGTAACGGCCATGTCAGTGGCCACTCCATCGCGCCCCACGATGACAAACCCCCCTGAGAGACCCCCCAGCCAGGGTATATATGCGGCTGGGGAGAGAAGGGGGGTAAGCAATATCTTCCAGAGCACTCTCTTGCTTGCTATTATCATCTCTCCTCCTGCTCCAATCTCCTCTGACTTGATCGTCGGAGGGCCCCCACTACCCCAGTGGTGGTGCGAGGCTTGCTTGCAGGTTTCCCGGTGGAAGGTGGAGCGTAACCAACACCAACCAAGACAACTCAGACGGAACCCCGTTCACACCGCTGTGTCAATCGTTCTCGGTTTGGACCACCAGCAACAGTTGGCGCTAGAGGAAGGGCCTGATCTCAGAGCGATCGTAATGGCACGGCGAGGTGGTCGTGGAGCTTCCAATGCCTCCGGTCGCGGGGCCTCTCGCGCCTCCGGCCGGGAGGCCGCTGCGTCTCCAACACATTCTCAGCAACACTCCACCATTCCACCCCCCATTCAGATGGTCGAAGCCGCTCAGTTCGACCAGTTAGCCCAGCAGGTTCGCACCCTCGCGGAGGTAGTGCAGAACCTGCAGGGTGTGATGTCTCGAGCGCCACAGCGGGCCCAGGAGCCGCTGCCCCCCGAGCGCTCACCTGTCTTCCTCAACCCGCGCTCCTTCCTCTCCCATGGGGAGGAGCGCCGGCGCGAGGAAGGTTCTCGAGCACGGTCCATTCTGCCAGGACCTTCTCATCGAAGCTGCGCGGGGTACGAGAGGCGGACCCGGGCGCGTTCTCCGACCCCCCAATCCTCGAGGGGCCCGCACTCCAGTCGGTCCCCCTCGCGCCGCTCCTTGTCTCCCACCCACCGGTCGCGCTCCCTGGACCGGCGGGTGGACGATCTCCACAGACAACTCCAGGTCCTGAAGGGCCACTCCAAAGATCTCTTCGCCGACTTGGAGATCTCCTCCCAACCGGCGCTTGCCTCGAGGATCCTGCGGACCCCAAATCCGCCGGGATTCAAAATGCCGGCGATCGAGCCCTATGACGGGGCGGCGGACCCGCAGGATCACGTGGAGAGTTTCAGGACTCTTACGCTCCTCCATGGAGCATCAGATCCCCTCCTCTGCAAGGCCTTCCCGGCGACCCTCCGTGGCCCAGCCAGGGCGTGGTTCGCCGGCCTGGAGGCTGACTCTATCCAGTCCTTTGACCAGTTCACTCGCCTCTTCATCAGCCATTTCGCCGTCAGTAGCCGGCGGCGATTGGTTTCCGACTCCCTCTTTGATGTCCGGCAAAACGAGGGAGAAAGCCTGCGGGATTACCTTACCCGCTTCAACAAGGCTACATTGGAGGTCCGGAACCTGAGCCAGGAGGTGGCTCTCTCAGCCCTGAAGCGTGGCTTCCGGAAGGGCAGACTCACCTTCTCCCTGGACAAACGCCTGCCGCGGAGCTTCCAGGAGCTGTTGTCTCGGGCGAACCAGTATGCAGACGCCGAGGAGGCAGCCGCCCACCGGAACAAGGAGGCCGCCGAGGCCCCTCTAAAGCTCGGGAAGAAAAGGCGAAAAGAGGCACCCTAGAGGAGGAGCCCGACGCCTCAACATCGGCGCAGAAGCCCGTCACCGGCGAGGAACCACGGCGCCCCACGCCCTCGTTCTCCGCACCGACGCTTCAACCGGTACACCCCACTCCTGGCCCCCCGGGCCCAGATCCTTATGGAGGTCAAGGGGCGGGAGAACCTCCCGGTCCCGAGGCAGATGAAGAAAATCCCTGGGAGGAGGCCCTCTCGGGCGTACTGTGAGTACCACCGAGACCACGGCCACGATACCGAAGACTGCTTCCAGCTTCGAGACGAGATCGAGGCTTTCATCCGCCGAGGGCGTCTCGGTCGATATGTAAACGACCGACGTCCCCCCGCAGACCCGCGTCCGGCCGACCCGGCCCCTCAGGAGCCTCGGGAGCAGAATCGACCCGTCGCGGGCGTAATCCACACCATCACTGGGGGCTGCTCTCGGCCCGTGAGAAACGCAGGGGGCTCGGTGGAAGCATCAGGGGTGGCCGTCGCGAAGAGGCAGCGGGTCGGAAATGTAATCACCTTTTGTGATGAGGATGTAAAGGGGGTTCAGACCCCCCATGATGATGCCATGGTGATCTCCCTCACTATGGCGAACTATGATGTAAGGCGTGTTCTTGTGGATAGTGGAAGCTCAGCTGATATTTTGTTTTACGAGGCCTTCCAAAAGATGAGCTTGTCCCGACAAGTGTTGCACAAAACATCCACCCCCCTCATAGGATTCACTGGAGACGCTATCTCGGCCGAAGGTGTCGTTGAGCTGCCTGTGACTGCGGGCGTTGCACCCGCAGAAGCCACGGTGCGGCTTGGGTTCTTGGTCGTCCGTGTTCCCTCGGCCTACAACGCTATCCTCGGACGACCCGGACTGAACGCCCTTCGCGCGGTAGTCTCTACATACCATTTGCTAATGCGGTTCCCCACGGCGGCCGGGATTGGAGAGGTCCGAGGTGACCAACCGACCGCACGGCAATGTTTCCTAGCAACTCTCAAAGGGAAGAAGCCCGTGGAGGCCCTAAGCGTCGAGTCCCTTGACGCCAGAGACGAGGTGGCTTTGCGGCACGGGGAGCCGGCCGAGGGTGTGATCGAAGTTCCCCTTGAAGAGGGTCGCCCGGACCGTACGGTCCGGGTCGGTGCCAACCTCGACTCGGAAGCTCGGCTCAGGTTAGTGGAATTCCTCCGAGCCAATGCTGATGTATTTGCCTGGTCGGCGGCCGATGTACCCGGGATCGACCCGGAGGTCATTTCTCACGCCCTCAACGTCGACCCGACCCACCGACCAGTAAAGCAGAAGAAGAGACACTGTGCCCCGGATCGGATCCGGGTGGTCGACCAGGAGGTAGACAAACTCTTGGATGCAGGCTTCATAAGGGAGGTGAGCTACCCCGAGTGGCTGGCAAACGTCGTACTTGTCCGGAAGGCGAGCGGGAAGTGGAGGATGTGCGTCGACTACACCGACCTGAACAAGGCGTGCCCCAAGGATAGCTTTCCGCTTCCACGGATAGACCAACTGGTCGACGCGACTTCCGGATATCAGCTGCTGTCTTTCATGGACGCCTTCTCCGGCTACAACCAAATAATGATGGCTCCGCAGGACGAGGAGAAAACTGCCTTTATAACAGACCGGGGGCTGTACTGTTACAAGGTAATGCCCTTTGGTCTGAAAAATGCTGGCGCCACTTACCAGCGCCTCGTCAACAAAATCTTCAAAGGGCAAATCGGCCGGAACATGGAGGTGTACGTGGACGATATGCTGGTGAAGAGCCGCCATGCCGACCAGCACATCGCGGATCTGGAGGAGACTTTTGCCACCCTGCGGAAGTTTCGCATGAAGCTGAACCCAGCGAAGTGCGCCTTTGGCGCTTCGGCCGGGAGGTTCCTCGGTTTCATTGTCAACCAGCGGGGGATCGAAGCCAACCCTGACAAAATCAAGGCCATCCAAGATATGTCCCCTCCGACCAAAGTGAAGGAGGTTCAGGAGCTCGCTGGAAGGGTCGCCGCGCTCGGACGATTTGTGGCAAAATCGGCCGAACGCTGCCAACCGTTCTTCAAGGTGTTGAAGCGCCCGAAAGACTTCCTTTGGACGGCCGAATGTCAAGTGGCATTCGACCAACTCAAGGAGTACTTGGCGTCTCCTCCCCTGCTGTCCAAGCCGCAAGAGGGGGAGATGCTCTACCTCTATCTGGCGGTCTCCCCAACCGCAGTCAGCGCAGTACTGGTTCGGGAAGAGGCAAAGCTCCAGAAGCCTGTGTACTACATCAGCCGGGTCCTACGGGATGCCGAGACGCGGTATACGAAGGCGGAAAAGATCGCCTTCGCGCTGCTCACCGCGGCCAGGAGGCTTCGCCCCTATTTTCAGGCTCATCCCGTCACCCTCTTGACCGATCAACCACTGCGGCAGATCCTCAGCAATCCTGAGAATGCGGGACGGCTGGTGAAGTGGGCAGTAGAACTTGGTGAGTTCGACATCCGCTACCAGCCCCGACCCGCTATCAAGGCCCAGGTGCTCGCGGACTTCCTCGCTGAGTGCACTGTGCAGGAGGCGGAACCTAGGCCGCCGGAAACACCCAGCCTCGACCTCCCAATCTGGACGCTTCACATTGATGGGTCGTCGAACCCCGAAGGTGGAGGGGCCGGGCTGGTCCTTACCAGTTCCGATGGTGTGATAGCCGAGTATGCCTTGAGGTTCGGATTTCCAGTGACCAACAACGAGGCGGAATACGAGGCCTAGTCACAGGACTCAAACTCACCAAGGAGCTCGGCATCCGGCGTTTGAAGGTCTTCACCGACTCCCAGCTGGTGGTCGGGCAGGTCCGAGGGGAGTTCGAGGCTCGGAGCCCGACCATGCAGAGCTATGTCTGGAAGGTGCAAGCACTCATTCCCGACCTCGGCAGTGTTGACATTCAGCAGGTCCCGAGAAGCGAAAATGCCAGGGCCGACAGGCTGTCCCGCTTGGTGGGCGCAGACGCGCACAACTTGTCGAGGGCGATCTACCTGGAGACCTTGGATGCCCCGAGCATCGGCGAGGCCGGAGCGGTGATGGCGATTGATCCGGAGCCATCTTGGATGGACCCGCTCGTCGCCTACCTCGCCGAAGGAATCCTCCCAGAGGACGAAGATCAAGCTCGGCGACTCGTCATGAAGTCCGCCCACTACGTACTCTATGAAGGGAGGCTGTATCGGACCTCGTTCACCGCCCCCCTCTTAAGGTGCCTCCGCCCCTCGGAAGCGGCCTACGCCCTCAGCGAAGTCCACGAAGGCATCTGCGGATCGCACCTGGGGGCTAGGTCCTTGGCGCATAAGATCATGAGGCAAGGCTATTATTGGCCTACCTTGTTGGAGGACTCAAAGGATCATGTGCGGAAATGCGACGCCTGCCAGCGCCACGCCAACGTCCAGAGAGTCCCTTCTGTCCCCTTGGCACCAATCACTGCACCCTGGCCCTTCGCCCAGTGGGGAATGGACATCCTCGGACCATTCCCCGTCGCTTCAGCTCAGCGGAAATTTTTGATTGTTGCAATCGACTACTTCACCAAGTGGGTGGAGGCAGAGCCGCTGGCCACTATCACGGAGGTGCAAGTCCGGAAGTTCGTGAAGAAGAATATCATTGTCCGATTTGGGGTACCTCGGGTCCTCATCTCAGATAATGGGCGACAGTTCGACAACAAGCATTTCCGTGACTTCTGCGAGGAGTTCAGGATCGAGCATCGGTTCACATCTGTGTCGCATCCCCAAACCAACGGCGAGGCCGAGGTCACAAATCGGACAATCCTCCAAGGAATCAAAGCGCGAATCGGTCGGATGGGGCAAGCTTGGGTCGAAGAACTCGAGAATGTCCTTTGGGCGTATCGGACCACGCATCGGACCCCTACCGGGGAGACGCCTTTCAGCCTAACCTATGGCACGGAAGCCGTTGTCCCCGTGGAGCTCGGACTCCCCTCACCTCGGGTGGCCGCGCACCGACCCGAGGCCAATTCGGAACAACTCCGAGGGAACCTGGATCTCTTGGAAGAAGCGAGGGAAATGGCGCAGGTTCGGATGGCGATGTATCAGCGGAGGGTGGCCCGATATTACAACTCCAAGGTCCGACCGAAGCTTTTCAGAATCGGAGATCTGGTGCTAAGGCGAGCTAAAGCATCTCGACCTGCGGAAGGTGGGAAGCTAGCGCCAAATTGGGAAGGCCCATATAAGGTTCGCTGGGTAAACCGACCTGGCTCCTACCAGCTGGAGGCCCTAGATGGTCGAGAAATTCTAAGGAGCTGGAATTCCGCTAACCTGCGGATGTATTACCAGTAGAACGACGATGCCAGAAAGACAGTTCAAAAATGTATAACGCTTTGCATTTCAATAATTTCTGGTTACAACGGCGTGCTCGTGTGATTACAAGGAATTCCCAGGGGGAATTAGGGTGTAAAGAAAGTAAAGAAGAGGTGGAGACTCCGAGGAGCTGAAGATCTGGGATCCCGAAACCTCCATCTGAAGCGATTGCAATCCCGTCGGAAGTGGGTGCTTCCAACCGGAGGCGCCATCGGCGTCTCACGAAAGAGACGAAGAGCCGGCGCGGATGAAGAAGAAGTGGACGAAGGAGAAGTCCACACTGCCTCCAACCGGAGGCGCCATCCACGCCCCACGAAGAGGATGAGGAGCCGCCGCCGACGAAGCTCCCGCTGCCTCCAGAGGAACGCCACCTCCAAGGGATATTCCGGTCCTCCCCAGTGTTAGGGGAGAGAAGGAATACGAGGGGGAAGAGCATATGGAGGCGCGGTCCCGGATCAGGCGTCTGGTGCAGAGCTCAATCGGGAGGCTGAACTTCAAGGAGGGGAGATGTGATCCCGGATGAAACGCCTAAAGCGGAGTTCCGCCGGGGAGACCCTCCTTGCTGATCCCAGATGAAACGGCTAGTTGGCTGAAGTCGCGAGGGGCGCGCCTCCCGTTCCTTCGGCAGGAGTCTCTCAGCCATGCGCCAGAGAGAAGGTCCACGATCCATGGCAACTTGAACAGCTCCGGCTTGGCAGGCTCCATCGCACCTGCACCTATATTTATAGCCAAACTGCAGCCCCCCGGTCGTTCCGATACGGGTGGCTCCAATAAATGCGGGCGCATTGAATCCGGAGCCGATCCGGCTCTCAAGGCGTATCTTTCCGCGATTTCCTAAGCGTCATTCTCCTTAATCGCATTTTTTGTGCAGGACACTCCGGGTGCCCTGTACCCCTAGGTCCACGTATCTCCGCCCGCGCCCAGGCCGCATCCGCCTCGAAGAACGCACGCATCGCGGCCGCTTAACTGACACTCCTCGCAAGCAGCAACTGGCGATCCGATTTCCCAGGTAACGCATCAATTAGCGTTTAATGCCCTTCTGGTGTTCCCCAGGCAACGCTTGGAGAAGAGGAGAAACACGATCGCAGCTGGCCACGGAGAAACCCCGTCGGGCTGCAAGCGACAGGCGCATGGCCAACGAGCGGAATTTTCCGAGGCACGGCCCTCGGATGCCAGGCTAACCCGATGATCATCCCGGGAGCAGACTAGCCTGAAGCCCCGACCGGTCGCCTTGGCTTGCGCCAGCCTTGGCCGACCAACGAGCGGAATCTCCCGAGGCTCGGCCCTCGGATGCCAGGCTAACCCGATGATCATCCCGGGAGCAGACTAGCCTGAAGCCCCGACCGGTCGCCTCGGCTTGCGCCAGCCTTGGCCGACCAACGAGCGGAATTTCCTGAGGCCTGACAACCCTCAGATGCCAGGCTAACCCGATGATCATCCCGGGAGCAGACTAGCCTGAAGCCCCGACCGGTCGCCTTGGCTTGCGCCAGCCTTGGCCGACCAACGAGCGGAATCTCCCGAGGCTCGGCCCTCGGATGCCAGGCTAACCCGATGACCATCCCGGGACCAGACTAGCCTGAAGCCCCGACCGGTCGCCTCGGCTTGCGCCAGCCTTGGCCGACCAACGAGCGGAATTTTCCGAGGCACGGCCCTCGGATGCCAGGCTAACCCGATGATCATCCCGGGAGCAGAATAGCCTGAAGCCCCGACCGGTCGCCTTGGCTTGCGCCAGCCTTGGCCGACCAACGAGCGGAATCTCCCGAGGCTCGGCCCTCGGATGCCAGGCTAACCCGATGATCATCCCAGGAGCAGACTAGCCTGAAGCCCCGACCGGTCGCCTCGGCTTGCGCCAGCCTTGGCCGACCAACGAGCGGAATCTCCCGAGGCTCGGCCCTCGGATGCCAGGCTAACCCGATGACCATCCCGGGACCAGACTAGCCTGAAGCCCCGACCGGTCGCCTCGGCTTGCGCCAGCCTTGGCCGACCGACGAGCGGAATTTCCTGAGGCCTAACCCTCGGATGCCTGGCTTAGTGCCGGAAGAATTTCCTGAGGCCTAACCCTCGGATGCCTGGCTTAATGCCGGAAGAATTTCCTCAGGCCTAACCCTCGGATGCCTGGCTTAGTGCCGGAAGAATTTCCTGAGGCCTAACCCTCGGATGCCTGGCTTAGTGCCGGAAGAATTTCCTGAGGCCTAACCCTCGGATGCCTGGCTTAGCGCCGGAAGAATTTCCTGAGGCCTAACCCTCGGATGCCTGGCTTAGCGCCGGAAGAATTTCCTGAGGCCTAACCCTCGGATGCCTGGCTTAGCGCCGGAAGAATTTCCTGAGGCCTAACCCTCGGATGCCTGGCTTAGCGCCGGAAGAATTTCCTGAGGCCTAACCCTCGGATGCCTGGCTTAGTGCCGGAAGAATTTTCTAAGGCCTAACCCTCGGATGCCTGGCTTAGCGCCGGGAGAATTTCCTGAGGCCTAACCCTCGGATGCCTGGCTTAGTGCCGGAAGAATTTCCTGAGGCCTAACCCTCGGATGCCTGGCTTAATGCCGGAAGAATTTCCTGAGGCCTAACCCTCGGATGCCTGGCTTGGTGCCGGAAGAATTTCCTGAGGCCTAACCCTCGGATGCCTGGCTTAGTGCCGGAAGAATTTCCTGAGGCCTAACCCTCGGATGCCTGGCTTAGCGCCGGAAGAATTTCCTGAGGCCTAACCCTCGGATGCCTGGCTTAGCGCCGGAAGAATTTCCTGAGGCCTAACCCTCGGATGCCTGGCTTAGGGCCGGAAGAACTTCGAGAGTTAGGAGTCGGCAAGACGCTGCCAAGAGTTAAAAAGAAAAAAAAAAAAAGAGGAGGACGAAAGCGAGATGAAGAAACATTCGACTTGTATTAATTTTTCATTGTTTCAGGGCCAAGGCCCATACAATTTGGCAAAATGCCGACATACAAAAAAAAGAGGACAACGAAAGGTACAAGAGGTCAGCTTGGAGGAACCCCCGGGTCGGGAGCGTCGGGCTCGTCCGCAGGGGGTAGGGAGGCGGTAGGAGAATCAGCAGGCGATGGCGCCGGAGAGGAGTCGAGAAGGGAAATCCCACTCAGGTCAACTTCGGGGTACTTAGCCGACACCCTTGCCAGGCCCTCCTCGAAGCCTAAGATGAAGGATTCGGACCCCGCGTCCGACGCGTCACGGATGAACTCGTCAGACTGACGATAGGCCCGTACCGCCTCCGACATATCACGGGTGAACTCGACGGACTGACGATAAGCCTGTACCGCCTGGCGCCCGATCTCCGCACTCTTCTCGGCCAGCGCCGCCTCTGCTCGCTCCGTAATCTGAGCCTTAGCCTCCAAGACCTTCGCCACAATCCGGTCTTCAGCCTCGGAGGAGACCCTCAGCAGATTAGCCTGAGCCTCCTTATGCTTCGCCTCGGCAGCAGTGCGAGCGGCTTCAGCTTCCTCCAGGCGCGAACGGAGCTCTTGGTCGTTCGCGCGGGACCTCTCCAAGGCTGACTCCAATTCGCCCAGTTTGGCTTCAAGAGACCGGGTTCGGTTGCGGGCGCTGTCGGCAGACCACTGAGCCTTCTCCCACCTCTCTCGATAGTCCGCGACCTTCCGGGACTGCTTTTCAGCTCGTTCCTCCGCCTTCTTAACCCTGCTTTCGAGGCCCGAGGCGACTTTGAGTTGCTCCCGAGCTTCCAACAGTTGCTTCTCGAGGGCGGCGAAGCCGAGTGCCCGCTCTTCGGCCTCCCGGAGCCTCGTCTCGAGGTCCCCGGTCGTCCTGCCCGCCACAGCCTGGCCTCCCTCTTCCACTGCTTTCAGTCGGTCCTCGGCCTTCGCCAGAAGCCCCGCCTGTTCCTTGTAGCACTCCTCTAGACGGATCATGTACTGGGCGAGCTAAGAGATAGGAAAAGTGAGGGCGTCAGGCGGAGAACAACAGAGCTAATAAATGGTGAAAAGCGGCCAGAAGAACACTCACCGACATGAGACAGACGCAGCTGGCAGCCCCGACGTCAGAGACCCCCAACTCCCGGACCCGCCGACGGTCCTTCTCCAGCAGCACTGTTTCGATGAGGCTTCGGGCGCCATCGGTAGTGAAGGCCGACCCCGATTTCTCCCTGGAGCCGGATGGTGGTTCTGCAGCCTTACCCTTATCCATCGCCTGGGGAAGAGTCCTGCTGATTGTGCTCGGGGCGGGGGTCACTCCAGGAATTGATAGGGCCCCGCTCGGCCGGGGCCTCGGCGCGTCCCTCCTTGAATCATCAGGAGCCGGCTGAGTCGAAGGCCGGGCCGGGGACCGATCACGTCCGACCCGTCCGTCTTGAGCGGTCTCGGATGATACCTCCGGAATAGCGGCAGTCTCACCACCGGAGGGCTGATACAGCGTCAGCTGCCGGTCCGTGCCCACGGCGTCTCCCTGATCGGTGGGCCCGGACTCGTCGGTCGGCGTCGGAGGCACCTCCTTGCGGGACTTCTTCGCCGGCGGGGCCCCGCTCGGAGGAGCTCGTTTCCTCCTCCGGACCGCTTCCAGTAGGGACGACCTACCAACAGCCGGTCCCTTGTCCGACCGCATGACGTCGTCAATCTCTGCAACAAGAACGAGATGGTCGAGGGCTGAGAAACCGAAGGAAAGAACGAGACGAAAGAGGAGAAAAGAGTCAAAAAAGAAATGGTAGCGGGCTCACGGTCGGTGGGGACCGAGCTCAGACCGACATTCACCAAGGTATCCTCGGAAATAAGGCGGGCCACCGGGGGGAGCTGGCCCTCGGCAACCAACCCCTTCAAGGCGGCCAAGCCATCGGATTCCTCCCTCGACAGTCTCGATAGGCCGATCGGGGACTTCATCGGCGTCTCCCAGGTCGCCCTGATTTCCCAAGAGGGATCTACATCGATGAAGAAGAAACGCTCCTTCCAGCCGTGAATGGAGGAAGGAGCCTCTTTGACGAGGCCGCACCCTCGCCGCGCCGCAAAGCACCACCACCCTTTGTCCTGGGGGTGGCCACTCAGGCTGTAGAACTCCCAAAAAACATTCAGAGTGGCGGGAATCTCGTGCATGCGGCAGAGAACCTGGAAGACCGTCAGGGCACGCCACGAGTTCGGCACCAGCTGCGTCGGCGCAACTCTTAAACCCCGGAGTACCTGCACGACTAAGTCCGAAGGGGGAAAGCGGAACCCGGCCTGGAGAATGCCCTCATTGATGGCGATCTTCCCTGGAGGAGGATGGGACATCCTCTCCTCAGGCCCCGGGAGCGTAACGTTGCAGGCCTCGGGAAGGTGGTACCGAGCCACGAGTTTGTCTAAGTCTTCGGCGACCAGCTCCGACCTAATGTGGTCTGCTCTCACTTCGCCCATTCCTAATGGCCAATAAACCTACGGTCAGGACGGGGACAAGAAGGGGGGAAAGGCCGGGACGACTGGGGTACACTAGTACAAAAGGAGAAAGTATGGAGAGCCCTAAGTAGAAGAATGGGGTAACTCACCGGAGGAGAAGGAAGAACGACTCCGAGAGCGTCAAAGGAGAAGCAAGCAAACAGTCCGACGGCAACAACGGCAGCGCAAAGGGGAAACTCGAAAATGTCTGTGAAGAGGAAGACGGACGGGGGAGGGCCCCCGGTTAAATAGGCGGAAAGGCGGGTGATGCCTCGATGACGCCAGAGGACGTCTGGCCGCCGAAGGGTCGCTCGCGCCCCAAAGGCGAATCAACACCATTAAGGAAGGATGTCCGCCGAAATCCTCAGACTGCCAGGTCAGCAACAACCGCCATACGCCATAAAGAAGGCGGGAAGCTCGAAGCGCGCGCGCCTCTCCGAGGGATGGCGGCAATCTTGAAGCATCACTCCCTTCACCCGTTCCCCTTCTGGTTCCAGGCTCGGAAGTGGGGGCTACTGTTACGGGGGAACTAAGCCGCCATGCTCCACGTGACCGGCACGCGCGCCCATGAAGACTACGGCTGTCCTTTGATCCAGCAATCCGACCCCGAGTCGGACATTTCGGCTCCACAGCCCGACCTCGAGTCGGCTGCCCTTCGATCCAGCAGTCCGGCCCCGAGTCGGACATCTTCGGCTCCACAGCCCCGACCTCGAGTCGGCTGCCCTTCGATCCAGCAGTCCGGCCCGAGTCGGACATCTTCGGCTTCGCAGCCCGACCCCGAGTCGGCTGCCCCTTAATCTAGCAATCCGACCCCAAGTCGGATATCCTCAGCACCGCAGCCCGACCCCGAGTCGGCTGCCCCCTGATCCAGCACTCCGACCCCGAGTCGGAGATCTCTTGATAACGATAGGCTGCTTCCCAGAGGCACGCCGAGGCCTCCTGCTCCACTACTCCCTGCAACGGCTGTATCCGATGCTGTTCCACGATCTCCTGTATCAGCCGTACAAAGCGGAACTCCACTACGCCCTGTCATGGCCGTACCCAGCGCTGCTCCACGACGCCCTGTAACGGCCATGTCAGTGGCCACTCCATCGCGCCCCACGATGACAAACCCCCCTGAGAGACCCCCCAGCCAGGTATATATGCGGCTGGGGGAGAGAAGGGGGGGTAAGCAATATCTTCCAGAGCACTCTCTTGCTTGCTATTATCATCTCTCCTTCTCCTCCAATCTCCTCTGACTTGATCGTCGGAGGGCCCCCACTACCCCAGTGGTGGTGCGAGGCTTGCTCGCAGGTTTCCCGGTGGAAGGTGGAGCGTAACCAACACCAACCAAGACAACTCAGACGGAACCCCGTTCACACCGCTGTGTCAATCGTTCTCGGTTTGGACCACCAGCAACAATATCCATATCTATATATATGCATCTACATCTACATATATATCCATATCTATATATATGCATATACATCTACATATATATGCATATGCATATATATGCATATACATATCCATATATATGCATATGCATATATATGGATATACATATCCATATATATGCATATGCATATATATAGATATGGATATGTATATCCATATATATGCAGATGCATATATATGGATATGTATATCCATATATATAGATATGTATATAGATGTATATGTAGATATATGTATATGTATATACATATATATGTATATCTATATATATATACATGTATATGTATATGCATATATATAGATATGTATATATATGTATATGTATATGCATACATATAGATATGTATATATATGTATATGTATATGCATACATATAGATATGTATATATATGTATATGTATATGCATACATATAGATATGTATATATATATATGTTATATATATGTATATATATGTATATAGATATGTTATATATATATATATGTATATATATGTATCTATATATGTTATATATATATATGTATATATATGTATATATATATATATGTATATATATATATATATAACTCTCAAAATATCCTATTTTTGCAATGGTATCCTTCATGTCAAATTTCCGACAAAATATTTATAATAATAATTTTATGTGTAAAAGGACATTATTGTCATTCTATATTTACATGCTCGACAAATTAAATTGTTGTTTTTTGCATAAATTTCAAATGATATTAATATAAAAGGCTAATAAAATTATTTAATACTCAAAAAAGTTGTTTAGGACTACGGTCGATTAAGAATATAACGAGAGGGCATCCTTGCAAAATAAGAAGATTTGAGGAGTATATACTTAAATAATATTTTTTGAAGAATGAATATATAATAAGTCATTTGGCAAGCATGCCCAGCAAGAAAAAAAAAATCGCCAAATCATTGATCTGAATGCCAAGATGGAACAAATATTGGCAATGATGCAAACTGTTATGCCTCCATGCCAGATGCCTTTGTCCCCGATGATCCAACAGAACAAGGTCCTCAAAGCGGACATTGATCCGAAGCCCGAGTACGATCCGTGCGTAGTTTTTCTTCTCTACCACGACGAAGTAATTAATTGAATGTAGGTATCCCTCTTTCCTATGTCCTTCCCCTTTTTGCCATATAAACAAATCTAAAGGAAGATCTAATTACAAAAAATGCTTTTATTGAATGGGAGAGATATGAATCCATGGTGTAATACATTTGATATATTTGTAATTAACCTTTATTACTTCCCTCCTATTTTTGATTACTTACTGCCTATCTTTTATTACTTTCTCAAGTCTCAGTTTGCTGCATTATTTTATCCTTTTGAATTATATATTTTTTTTCATACATCAAGCAAACCTAGCCCGGTCTGACCCTTCCCCGGTCCACAGAAATCAGGACGACACTAAAACTCCCACCGTTTTAAAACCCCGCGGAGAACTTTTTATAACAAAGTCACCTGCATCACTAACAATTTCGAACCGTTGGATGAATCTCCTCACCGCCCACACACCATCGTCTTATCAAATACCGCGGCACAGTAGAACACGAGCTCATATAAATAAAGAAATTCCCTCCCCCTCTAATAGGGAAAGCTGAAAGGATGCCGTTCTCCCTCTCGGGCTTCCCCGCCGTCACCACCACCAAAGCTGCTCATCTCTACCTCTATCCTCACCGGCGGTACCACCCCCGCGCCCAGCCGGTGAGTCTTCCTTCCATTCCCATGTTCTTTCCTCTTTCTATGGTGGGCTGAGCACCGCCAGGTAAAGATACCGCCGTTGCTGGTTCTATGCTCACCCTGTTGTTTTTTTGGACACAGACTCGTGTCTTCTTGCCTTGTGTTGTGTATCGGCTTTCCTCCAACGGGCTCCATTCGATTAGAGCCATGGCCGAAGTGGAGACTCAGACAGCCGCTCCTTCTCTCTCAACCGGTAGTTCTTTTTTTTCATTGTATTTTGATTTAAAAATTTGGTTTTTATTTATTATTATTATTATTATTGTTATTTTTCGCCGGTTGGGGCGGGGGAGCAATGAGGGTTTTTGATTTGTTTTGGATGTTATTCACTTGAACCTGAGATACCCTGGTTTTCCTCTTTGAGCCGGCGCTAATCTTTTTGTGCTCTCTAAAACTTTAAAAGGTTTGATTTTTGGTTCTTTTGTTTCGTTTCCCCTCCTTTCCTGGACCAGTGATGGGGTGCAGGTGCTTTCCTGCGATATTTTTCATCTTGAAACCCGGATTTCTGAGCCGGATGAGACGAAACCTTCACGTCCGACTTTAGGGTGGGGTGGGGGATTCAATCCTATAGAAATCTATCTCGATTTTTCTTTTGCTAGGTCAATATCGCTTGCTTCTAATCTTTCATTTAGTGCTAAATCTTTAATACTTCTTTAGGATTTTTCCTTAAAAATCTGATCTTTGAGGTTGCTTTGGTTTACTTTCCTTTTACCTGTTTAGGACAATTTGCTGTATGGCGTGGTGAAAACTTGGTGACTGCTTCTCCTCTTTTAGTTGTTTTACTTATATTTTTTATTTTGAGCCAAAAGATTATTTTTAAGATTCCTTATTATCTTTTGTAAGTGTGAGTGAGGGTTTAACAAAAAATCTTTGAAACATTCTGTCTAAATGACCACATCCTTTATCCGTAGGTGGCATGCAAGCATTGATATCATTGTCAGATAAGCGGGATCTAGCTTTCCTTGCAAACGGACTTCAAGCGTTAGGGTGTGTTTGCACTCTTCCAGTTGCAACTTTCATGTTTGCAATTTACTTCTTGATCATTAAAAATGTATTTCATGATTCCTTATGTTTATTGTGTCCTTATGCTTGTATTGCCATTATAATTCTCTGTTTTTTAGAACGATGTGTAATTGTTTAGGAACCTATAAATGAATACCTTCCATGCAATAGAGTTTCAGAACATTTGCATCGAGGAAGATGCCTTCATAGACATTTGATAGTAGTTTAATAATGGTTCCCTTCCCTCCCGTCCCCCTGTTTGAAAGATTGATTAATCCTACTGCTGAATGAATGTTGCATCTATAATATAGCCTATTTTGTTTTAAAATTTTAAACTACCTGTAACTTAACAATTACCAACCAACTTTCTATGTGAGTTAGAATTTTGCAAACAACAGTTGAATCAGAACAAATTAAACAAAGAACAAATTTATGTGCATATGATAATAATGAAACTCTTGTCAATAGCCATGGGGTACCTGATAGTGGTCCCAGTCAAAGAAGGATTATAACAGATAAAAAAGAAATGTATATTCTCTTTAAGGCGAGAACAGGACCACAATAGTTGAGGAAATTTTCTTGCTTTTCTATTGCTAAACTCTGGTTCCTTAAATAGGCTAAAGCCCAGCGAAACCAACGAGTACATGACCGAAACTTAAGCTACTAAACTTTTACTCAGTAAACAACAACGGGAAAGTAATGGAAAAACAGACTCCTAAACTAGCTCCAACGGCTAGTTGACTGGGCAACGCTGCATGTAAACGTTTGAAGTTGTTTTATTCCCTGCGTAATCCATGCAACAACTTTGACAGCTTCTTCTTGACCTCCGCAAGCCATGCAGCTCCTTTCTCACGTGCACTCTTCACCCTTGATACTTGAGGTTCAGTTTTAGGCCCCTCTCTGACTGACGTGGCCTATCAATCCTTCCCCCATGAGGTGGATCCTTGTCCTCAAGGTCCAAGGTTGGGAATCTCTCCCGCAGCATCTTAGACCGCTCCCAGGTTGCGTCCTCAATAGGTAGATGCTTCCATTGCACTAAGCTTTCTTCAACAAGTTGGGCTCCATGTTTAATCCAGCGAGTGTCCAGGATGGCCAAAGGTTCCAAAATAATCACCCCCTCATCGGTGAATGGTGGTACTTCCGCATGCAGCGCTTCCGTATTTTTGCCCTGATATTCATACCGCTTAAGTAGCGATACGTGAAAAACTGGGTGAATACGCGCCCCTTCAGGTAGTTGTAACTTGTAGGCGACAGGGCCGAGCTTTTCTAAAATTTGGTAGGGCCCATAAAAACGGCTGGCTAATTTCTGGCGAACTCGTTTGAAGGCCGTTTGCTGGCGGTAAGGGTGGAGCTTAAGAAGGACCATTTCGCCGACGTTGAACGAGATATCCCTCCGCTTTTGATCGGCCATCTGTTTCATCCGATTAACAGACCGCTCCAAATTGGCCTTTAGTTGCTGAAGGAGTTCATCTCAATTCAAAACATGCTGATCAACTTCGTGTACAAGTGAGAGACCATCTTTGTACAAAGGAATGGAAGGTGGGAGTCTGCCATATAGTGCTTGAAAGGGAGTCATCCTAGTAGAAATATGGTATGTAGTATTGTACCAGTATTCCGCCCAAGGTAAGAAGTAACTCCATTTGCGCGGCCATTGGTGAGCGAAACACCGAAGATACTGTTCAATGCAGCGGTTGACAGCTTCCGTTTGTCCGTCGGTCTGCAGGTGGTATGCGGAGCTGAGCTGCAGCTTGGTGCCCGACATCTTGAAGAACTCTTGCCAGAATTTGCTAATAAAGATTGGGTCTCGGTCACTCACAATGGTCTTGGGCATCCCGTGGAGCTTGATGACCCCATCCACAAACTTTTCTGCAACAGTCTTTGCAGTAAATGGATGGGTTAAAGTAAGAAAGTGAGCTGATTTACTTAACCTGTCTACTACCACCAAGATGGTATCCTTGCTCTGCGAAGTTGGTAGTCCCTCAATGAAATCCAAGGTGATGTCGTCCCAGACTTGGCATGGAATTGGTAACGGCTGTAGGAGCCCTGCGGGAGCCAAAGTTTCTGCCTTAGTCTTTTGGCATACCTCGCATCCTTTGACATATTCTTGGACTGCCTTGTGCATCGCAGGCCAGTAGAATTGTTGACTCAATTTCTTAAGCGTGCGTAGCACACCCGAGTGGCCGCCCACTTTAGTGTCGTGCATCTCATGGAGTAGCTTGGCTCGTAGTGATGGGTTGGCTGGTACGATCACACGTCCCTTGTAAAGGAGTAGGCCATCGTGCCATTTGAATGAGCCTTCAGGATGGACTTCGGCTTCCTGCCCCATGGATTTGATGTATGGGTCATCTTTTGTTGCTTGTTTAATCTCCTCCCATAAATTAACCGGCGGAATAAAAATATGATGAAGAATGGGACTACCTCGTTTACGTGATAGGGCATCGGCTGCAGAATTTTCATGGCCCGGGCGATATATGATCTCGTAGTCGTAGCCTAAGAGCTTGGCCGCCCATTTCTGTTGCTCCGATGTTGCCACTCTTTGCTCCAAAAAATACTTAAGGCTTCTTTGATCGGTTTGTATGTAAAATTTTTTGCCCAGTAAATAAGGCCGCCATACACGTATTGCCTCTACAATGGCCAGCATCTCCTTGGCATAAGTGGACCATGATTTCTTGGTCACTCCTAGGGCCCGACTCATGAACGCCACTGGCTTGCCTTGTTGAGTCAATATCGCACCAATTCCGTCACCGGATGCGTCTGTCTCAATAGTGAAGGAGTCGTTGAAAGTTGGCATTGCCAAGGTGGGCGTGGTTGTCATGGCCTTCTTGAGGGCAAGGAAGGCTGCTTCAGCTTCATCATGCCATCCGAATTGTCCCTTTTTGAGAAGGTTGGTGAGAGGTCGCGCGATCATGCCATAGTTTTGGACAAACTTCCTGTAATATCCTGTCAACCCTAAAAATCCACGCAACTCAGAAATGTTAATAGGCTGTGGCCATGCTACCATGGCTGCAATCTTGCTTTCATCCACCTTTACTCCTTCATTGGTGATAATATGCCCCAAGTACTCCAATTCTTGTTGTCCAAAGTCACATTTGCTAGACTTGACAAAGAATTTGTGCTGCCTCAATATCTTCAAAGTCTGTCTTACATGTGTCAAATGCTTGTCCCAAGTCGGACTATAAATCAATATATCATCAAAGAAAACTAATATAAATTTTCTAAGATGGGGACGAAATATAGAGTTCATAATTGCTTGAAATGTAGAAGGCGCATTACAGAGACCAAATGGCATGACCAAGTATTCATAATGTCCGTTATGAGTACGAAATGCAGTTTTAGGAATATCAGGAGGATTAACTCTTACTTGGTGGTATCCGGCCCTCAAGTCCAATTTAGTAAAGTAAGAAGCACCGTAGAGCTCGTCCAACATGTCGTCCACCGTAGGAATTGGGAAGCGGTCTTTGATGGTGACGGCGTTGAGCGCACGGTAGTCCGTGCAAAAGCGCCAACTTCCCTCCTTATTTACTAATAGTACTGGCGAGGAGAATGGGCTGGTGCTAGGGCGGATAAGCCCCGAATCTAGCATCTCTTGGACTTGCTTCTCAATTTCTGCCTTCTGAAAATGGGCATATCGGTACGGCCGGACGTTAATGGCCTCGGTCCCTTCCTTAAGCTGAATGCAATGGTCTACATCACGGGTTGGTGGCAAACTGGTGGGCTCTTTAAAGACTTCCTCGTATTCTTGCAATACCTTCTGCATGTCCTGCTGCCTCTCGACTTGCAACTCGTCCCTAGCTGCTGTCCCTGTGGTTGGTTGGAAACAAACCGCAAATAATGCATGGCCCTGGTGAAAATCCTTCTTAATCTCCTTCAATGAAGCCCCCTGAATAGCTTGCGCCTCCACTCCTTGTAGCTTTCGGGCTTGGTTGTCCCAAATAAATTCCATGGTTAACTGTTTCCAGTTACATACCACAGAACCCAGCATTTCGAGCCATTGGACTCCCAATACAAGATCTAAGCCTGACAATGGTAGAGAGTAAAGGGTGAGTGAAAACTCAGTGCCTTGTAAGTTAACCCGTACCTTCTCGAACCTCCCCTGGCATTGTAATCTTTCACCATTTGCTACTTTGACAGTGAATGCTTCGGTTGGAACAACTGGTAAACGAAGCAAACTTGCCAAGCGGTCATTAACAGAGTTATGTGTTGATCCACTATCGATCAACACAACAGCTTCGTGGGGACCAATCTTGGCCGTGATGCGCATCGTTCTGGGTACAGTCCATCCCGTCAAAGCATGTAAGGTGATTTCTGGCTCTATTTCCTGCTCGGGTTGCACTCCTGGGTCCTCTTCCAGTGGTTGTTGCTCCGTAACGTCCTCACAAATGATACCGCCTGTGTTGGTGTGCCCCTCCAGAAGTAGCAGTTGCGGTCGTTGGCACCTATGCCCCGCCGTGAAACGCTCGTTGCAGTGGAAGCATAGACCTTGAGCTCTTCTACGTTGCATTTCATCCCAAGTCAGCCGTCTGACCGGTAGTGCAGGAGCAGCAGGTGCTGCACGATTTGCTTGTGGGAGAGCCAGCGGAGCCCGCGCCGGTGGTGGAGGTGGTCGCAGGAATCGCCTCTGTCTTGTGAGTTGGTCATCTCGCATTTTTGCCAAGCTGATGGCATCTTTCAAAGTTTGCGGTTTGAACATGCGAATGCCGTCGGCTATCTCAGCCTTCAAACCTCCCATAAATGTCCCTACAAGCGCCTTTTGAGTCCAGCCCCGAACACAGTTGCCGAGCCTCTCGAATTCACGTTGATAATCTCTAAATGAGCCAGCTTGCCTGACCCATGAAAGAGCCTCATCGAAATCTTCACACTCGGATGGTCCAAAACGAGCCCAAAGCTCGTCTTCAAAAACTTCCCATGAAATCACCCTTCCTTCTTGCCGGAAAGTCCTCTTGAGCCACTGCCACCATTGATTTGCCTCGCCTTCAAGGTGAAACGAAGCTAACGGCACCTTTTGTGCATCGGAAATGTCCTGAAAGTCAAAAAACTGGTTCACTCTATTGAACCATTCGGTGGGGTCTTCCCCGGAATACCGAGGAAATTCCAACTTTGCCGTTTTTGATGAACAGACGAGTCGTCCTCCTCCTGCTTCCGCCCGGTTGTTCTCAGTGTGGTTCCGAGAATTTTCTCCTCGTTCGGTGTTGTGACTGGTGTTGTCCTCCTTGAATGATCGCAGTATGTCGGACAGGTGGCTGAAACTCTCCTCCAAGTGATGTAACTTGTCGGCGATTCCCAGCTCCATACGACTCATGCCTTCTTGAAGGCCACTAAGCCCAGCTTCCAATCTTTCAATCCACTCCTTGTTTGTGGCCATTAAAACCCCGCTCTGATACCACTGATAGTGGTCCCAGTCAAAGAAGGATTATAACAGATAAAAAAGAAATATATATATTCTCTTTAAGGCGAGAACAGGACCACAATAGTTGAGGAAATTTTTTGCTTTTCTATTGCTAAACTCTGGTTCCTTAAATAGGCTAAAGCCCGGCGAAACCAACGAGTACATGACCGAAACTTAAGCTACTAAACTTTTACTCAGTAAACAACAACGAGAAGTAATGGAAAAACAGACTCCTAAACTAGCTCCTACGGCTAGTTGACTGGGCAACGCTGCATGTAAACGTTTGAAGTTGTTTTATTCCCTGCGTAATCCATGCAACAACTTTGACAGCTTCTTCTTGACCTCCGCAAGCCATGCAGCTCCTTTCTCACGTGCACTCTTCACCCTTGATACTTGAGGTTCGGTTTTAGGCCCCTCTCTGACCGACGTGGCCTATCAGTACCATATTGCAAACAGCATAATTGCTCTTAAGAATGTTCTGCATAATGTGAGAAATTAAGTTTCTTTAAATGGTATAATCCATATTTTATTATTGACTAGAACAGATTGTAAGGGTAAAATGAAACACTGTAGGTGAAAGATAGAAAGCATGAAGCTTCCCATGAAAGTTAATATTCAGTTTGAAAGAATGGAGGTTCCTGATTTTGAAGAGGAAGGTTTAGAACGTTGGTCAAGCGCGAGGATTTTGAACAAAAATCTCAATTTTCTGTTTGAATGAAGGAAAACATAACCATTTTCGGTTGAGGAAGATTGATAAGGTAGTTAAGCATAACAAGGATTCTTGGCATTGGTTTTTGGGGAGATAAACATCTTGGCAAGAAAAATTAATGCAGTTTTTTGGAAGAAGAGACACTATTAGTTTGTAAGAAACATGTCGTGTTTGGTAGATGATTAATTCAATTTTTTATCTCTTATTCTCAAATGTGAAAATTAATCCTTTAAAGAATTGCACATCAGAATTTCATATTCAGCTTTAATTATTTCAATCTTTTTGAGATTAGCTGTTAAAGGAATAATAAATAATAAAGTCGATATAACTATCTTTTGTTATAATGTATGTATGGTACTCTTTGTTCTGATGGATAATATAGTCAAATTCTTACAGAATCTGGAGATCTCTTTGAGTTCTTGTAACTGAGCTTGTTTCTTGGATTATGCAATCACATATACTTACATGCTGTTATTAATATTTTGTCTAACATTTTGGGAGATCATCCCTTCCGTACATTTAAAATTTCTTTTACTTTGCAAATTCCTTATTTTGGGCATGTGCCTTCACACAAATCTCTTTTGGAATATCTAGAAGATTTTATTAATACTATAAAGCCTACCATTCCTTCATGTATTCTTTCATATCTTAATTTATAGAGTCTCATTAAACTACTACTACTACATCTACAGGTATTCTATTGTTTCAACTGGTGGAACGGCATCTGCTTTGGAACAAGCTGGGGTCTCTGTAACTAAAGTTGAAGAAATTACTCATTTCCCAGAAATGGTAAACTTTAGTTATGATATATTATTTCTCTAGTTTAATCTAGTTTCCCTTCCTATGTTAGGAACAAGATGAATCATGCCATCCACAATTTGATTGTGGCTATTCTTTTTATATAGTATTATGATATTGGCTAGTATTTATTACTAGTACTTTGGTTCAACTCTCTATAAGCTGTTCTAGGTGCTTTTCTCCCTAAAAGAATGGAAAAAAGCAAGAAATAATAGAAATTTTGTGCAAATGCTATATTCAACATAAACCAACAATTGACATTTCACTAATTGGTAGAGCAACAAAAACACAAAATCAGCAATGATACCAAGCTGGTCCTTGGTATCTTTTTTTGGGTAGGAAAGCATGGCTGTATGATTGGTCATACTAAAGCTAGATTCTGGAGCCTATATCCATATTCTATGCCGTATTTTACCTATGTTTCTTTGGCAGACAGTTATCAATTTTTATATAATATATATGCGTGTGTACGTGCTTGTGCGCATGCATATCTGTGTATGTGTCTCTCCATAGTTGTTCTTTGTAATACAAATAAAAATTAGGATATTAATGTGGCTATCTATGCTTGTTTGAAATTGACATTTATGAAATAGTTTGAATTAATATTGTACCATAGGGTACTGGCAGCTTTGTGTTGTAGATGTTGGTTTTTGTCAAAGATCCACTGTCCAAAGCTGGATTGCTCAGGGGAGTTGGTGAAATGCAAGGTGTATGACCAACAAGTGAAGCCAAGGGAAATAATATTATAACTAGAAAGTGATGTGTGCGATATAGAAAAATGTCTAAACATGGACAGGCGTGCATCTAATAAGAAAATGTGATTCATGCGCAATGTTTTTTTTGAAGAGTATTATCTTTGCCTCTTTAAAATTGTTTTAGTAGTAAGAACATGTGGATGTTTACTTTGGGCGGTCTGCTCAGATGCTTTTTGTTTATAACTAGGTACTTAAATGACACCTATTCTTGATATTAACAAAAAAGTGAAAAAAGCTTTGTCTTGTATCTACAGATCATAAATATATGAATTATTGTCTCTGCAGCTAGATGGTAGGGTGAAAACTTTGCATCCCAATATACATGGTGGTATTCTTGCACGGAGAGATCATGGCCATCACATGGAAGCCTTGAACAAGCATGGAATTGGTGAGTTTATTGTCCACCATACTATCATTTAAATTGTTGTATCTTCAAAAGGTTACAGTTCGTTTTTTTGCAATGGCAATCCTTAACCTTTTTCCTTTGCATATACTTGTACATAATTCAATTGCATCACTGACACAATGTTTGCACAGGAACATTAGATATAGTGGTGGTCAACTTGTATCCTTTTTATGAAAAAGTTACTTCAGCTAGTGGAATTCGGTTTGAGGATGGCGTTGAGAATATTGACATTGGTGGCCCTACCTTGATCCGAGCTGCTGCTAAGGTTCTCTTTTTTGACTCCATGATCTTGGGTTTTTTTTTCACTTTCTATACAGTCTTACTGAACTGCACAGTTTAGCAGAATCACAAGGATGTTTTGGTTGTGGTGGACCATAAAGACTATCCTGCACTCTTGGAATTTCTGCAAGGAAAGAATGATGATCAACAGTTTCGCAGGAAGCTGGCCTGGAAAGCTTTTCAGCATGTTGCTTCTTATGATTCAGCGGTTTCTGAGTGGTTATGGAAACAATCAGAAGGAGGTATATAAATGCATATAGAAAGTGTGACTTAGTACATTTTTTTGAAAGCTTTGCATGTAATTACCTGCTATTGCATTTTTTTGACAGGGAATACATTTCCTCCCAGCTTTACAGTGCCAATGTCACTAAAATCTACACTTCGCTATGGTGAAAATCCTCATCAAAAGGCCGCATTCTATGATGACAAAAGTCTTTCTTTGGTGAATGCTGGTGGTATTGCAACTGCTATACAATACCATGGCAAGGTTAGAAACTCGTGCAAGTCAATTATGGCTTCAATCACCATTTCCTAGCTAATCTATTAGTCATCTTGTTTCATATTGTGCCGAATGTGCTGGTATATTTAATTGATATGTTTAATCTTACTGCCTGGCATGTCTTATACCATATCGGTTTGGTACCGGTATCCGGTACGGATAGCGTACCGAGTGGTACGTCAAAAAAAATTTTATACCGCATCGCATTGACGCTGTGCTAGTGTGGCACCAGTACGGGATCTGGTATCGAGACGGCGAACCTTGTTTGTAACACTACTTGAACTACTTAAGAAATTAGTCATTTAGCTAATTTGCTTATTTATCGCAAAACATTAAAAAAGTCTATATGAATTATGTGAAGGCAAACTTAGCCAATACAATGGGACAGGTCATGAAGCTAGAATAGTACCTTTTACAGATATTGTGAATTTAAATGTTAGAACTTTATCTATATAGAAAGAATATGGAGTAGACTAAATGGAACCTTTTGATATGTAAAATGTAACGTGTATATGCAGTTGCGATTTGGAAGAGCTACACACCTTCAGATCCAAATTGTTCTTTCTGATGAAGTTGAAAAACACTTTTGTTTGGTAGAAAAGGGATGACTTTGTCAGGAACTAGTCGTAAGGCTGTTTCATTCTGATTCTTAAGGATAATATTTCGGAAGGCATGAGTTAGATGTCTGCTAAAACTTTAGCTGCACAGAGAAAACATGGAATAGTCAATAGACTAATCGGAAGTTTCCAATAGGTAAACGTAATGTTCATATAAACAGATGTAATTGGGAAAAGCTACATGCCTTCAGATCCAAATTGTTTTTTATGATGAAGTTGTGGAAACACTTCCTTCTGTTTGGCAGAAAAGGGATTACTTTGTCAATAACAAGTCATAATGCTGTCTCATTCTGAGACCTGAAAATAATTATTTTCAGCTGGCAGGAACTAGATGTCTGCTAAAACTTTCACCAAATGCTCATTTCTTCTCTTTTAATCAAGCCCTTGCTTATGTAAACACAGAAGACCATGATTTTGTTTCACATTCAAGATTTTCAACTTGTTTTCCTATCTATTTGAAAATATTGTGCACCCGTGTTGCTTTCCTGCATCTAAAGGGCTAATTTGGATGAAGATTTTCTGTTGTGGATATTATTATTTAGTTTTAATTGTTGTTGATATTATTTTCGGTTTTCATTTTCGTTGATGAGCTATCCAGACATTATAGCTGTAACGTCACCCCTTCTTCTTTTCTAAGCACTACATCTAAGCCATAATAAGTTGTTTTTCACTTTTAAACTGATTCTGACATTTGCTGCATTTGACTGGGCTCATGATCGGTATATTCTGATATTCTCTCGTTTGGCACAGGAAATGTCTTACAATAATTACTTAGATGCGGATGCTGCCTGGAACTGTGTGTCAGAGTTCAAGAGACCTACTTGCGTGATTGTGAAGCATACAAATCCTTGTGGAGTTGCATCACAGCAAGATATTCTCGAAGCTTATAGATTAGCTGTTAAAGGAGATCCTGTTAGTGCATTTGGTGGAATAGTTGCCTTTAACACAACAGTGGATGAGGTAAGCAGGGTAAGGGGAGAATCTTTTATATTATGTAGTACAACTCTACTTATATTTCATTGCTAAATTTCTAGGATCTTGCGAAGGAAATCCGAGAGTTTAGGAGTCCAACTGATGGTGAAACACGGATGTTTTATGAAATTGTGGTTGCACCAAAATATACAGAAAAAGGTCTGGAGATTCTCCGTGGCAAGTCAAAAACTTTGAGGATACTGGAGGCAAAAAAGAGCGGGAAAGGAATGCTCTCACTCAGACAGGTTGGTGGCGGGTGGTTAGCTCAAGATTCTGATGATTTAACTCCAGAAGATATCAAATTTAATGTAGTGTCTGAAAGGGTTCCCCAAGAAGATGAGCTTAGTGATGCAGAGTTTGCATGGCTTTGTGTTAAGCATGTGAAGAGCAATGCCATTGTAATAGCCAAGGTTAGTTCTTTTCTCCACTTCAAGATTAAAAGCTGTGTATGAAGAATAGGTAATAAATCTTTGAAAGTCAAGCTAGAGATTAAAATAATGATTAACTAGAGATGAAGTCCTTGCTATATAACCAATCATGTTATACTGTTAGAGGTCAATGTTGATAAATTGCACCTTCATTCCCCATGTCAAATGGATATGTTCATCTCTAGTTGAAATAAAAAAATCTTGTTAATTCTTTCTTATTTAGGCTTGAAATTGCCATGTGCTCCCAGTAGCTAGAGAAAGTGACTCTATACTTTAACACTTAATCAAAAAACCTACATGAAGTTACACATCATGGAATAACTAATGCATTTGAAACATGAATTTTTCTGAATTTGGACATTGGTCTCATGAGGTTACTTATTGTCTTTTATGTGTATGAAGCTAGGTCCAAATAGTCTCCATAAAAAAGAGCTCAAGGATAACTAAGTCAAAATAATAATATAATCATGTTAACTATGTGACTATAAGTTTTTATAAGAAACAGAAATGCAAATCCATAGTCAACAAGTGTTATCCTAACTATGTTTGCAAAATATAAGTATTTACAAGAGGCTACTGATCCATCCTTTGCCATTATTCCTAGTAATCACTATCTCCTTTCTTACAAGACTTCACAAGTTTTTTGTCGGAGCTTTCATCAAGCTTATCATAAATTTTTAATCATTGGACACATACTGTCTCCTAATCTTAACCTGGATCTTTGTCCTATATGTCCGTGGTTCATACTATTGTATTTAATTTTTAAACATCTATCTGTAATTCGTGCAACTTCTGTTCTTTTTTTAATGTACTTGTCTTTAATCTTACTGTTCATGGTTTACATGACATTGACCTTAACATTTTTATCTTGCTTGTCCCGACACCTAAAGATGTGAAAGACCCTGGGTCACCTCTTCACTTCCTCCAATCAAACCGAAGGGCAAAATATAATAATATGGAGAAGACAATATAATAACTTATAGGGCAGCTTTTATGTCGATTCTATAAAATCTATCTGCTCTATACTAGTAGATTTGACTTTACATGAAGTAATATAGTTATATGCTTAAATGCAAACATAACTTGTTAAATATCAAACAAAACTTTGTAACTTCCAATTAATACATAAAATTACATATATCTTTAGTTGTTTTTTTTTTGTTATGTTCCAAGTGAAATTCAAGTACTTGCATCCTGAAACTGTGTATTCTGAAGAAAATTTGTTTGGTCATTTAAATTGCTTAAGTAGGATTACAAATAGAGAGCCATTTCAGTTCTGCAGGTAATAGAACTCAGGTAAATTCACTCTTGTACAACTTATCCAAAACAGAAAACTTGCTTCATTCTTATCTGAAATATATCCAAGATAGAGAACATGATCAAAAGGAGTTAACTTCTGGCCGTCAATTTTCATTTATTTGCTGTCAATGTATTTTGTCATATTTTTAGTTATTTTGATATTTTGACCCTTGACTTCCACTTTTTGCCTCTTTAACGACAACCTGGCATTTGAATCTATTTTCGTCCCATCTATAGAAAAAAAACACTATATCAGCTCTGCTAGATACATCTTGGAACATCCTCCGAGGATTTACAGATCAATTATCCATGACAAGGTTGGCTTATGACATATAACATGGTTCATATATATTGCCTATTTCTGGCAAATGTTTTCACCACATGCTCGACATCTTCATATATGTCCCTAGCGATCGCAAGAAATTCCTTTCATTGACATTTTTGTCCTTAGACCCGTAATCATAGACATTATCCTTTGCTTCATCCTGGTCTGTGAAACAATGCCTCCATACCTTCTTAACTCTGGAACACTCCATCCGTAGCTAAAACAAGATGTAACCTCATGAGTGACTTTTTGATCATTAAGTCAAGGTGGTCCTTAGAGGTTTTTGCATTTTTCTTAGAATGGTCAATGTACTATATACCTTCTCATCTCTAGATCATTCCATCAATAGTTAAAGAAGATCTAACTTGACCTTCTGTTCATTAAGTCAAGGTGGTCCTTAGAGGTTCTTGCCTTTTCTTATTTTTGCTTCATCAGGCAGCTCTTGTAAGCCCATACTTTAGACTTAGGTTTGATTCCATGATATTGGTGCAACACAACATGCTACATTTGTTCTTTTTACAAAAAAAATGGAGCTGGAAGTATCTGTTTCCTGATAAAATATAATATGCTATTATATTTGATACTGCAAATTAATGATCGCCGAACCGGTAATGGTAGACGTACCAGTCGGCCATCGGACCGGTTCGACATCTGTTCGGACCAGTACCGAACCGGTTGCCTTGGCACAGCGCGCGCTGTGGCATCGGAGTTGGTGCGAACTGGTTAGCACTGGTTTTTAGCCATACCGGACAGAACCGTTCGGTTTTGTCTGATACGCATCTAGTATCGGCCGGTTCCGGCCTGTTCAGGCTGGGTTTTGGTCTGGTACAGGCTAAACTGGCCGATACGGGCCGGTTCAGCATTACTTATTGGAAATTACTCTTTGCCTTGTTCAATAAAGCATAACCTTAATGTTTTACCCCTTTAACTGATTAAGTTGAATGTAATAGCCAGTGAAGTGTCCCCTCTTTTTGAAGTTGATCAAGATTTATCACTTGCCGTTATGTTTTCCATGAACTGCACTCCATCATTGTTGTCTGCAATCATCTTTTATTTTAGGCTTCTAGAAATAGCTGAACTCATGCTAAATTCTAACACTTATATTCTGCAGAATAACCGTATGTTGGGTATGGGGAGTGGGCAGCCAAACAGGTTGGAGAGCTTAAGAATTGCTTTCAGGAAAGCAGGAGAGGAGGCAAAGGGAGCTGCTTTGGCGAGTGATGCCTTTTTCCCTTTTGGTAAGCAAATACATATTTCTCATCACGACACATACCTAATCATTGCAGTGCTTTTCTTTAATGTTAGTATTTAGCTTTCACTCTTTCTAGTTATGGGGACATGTTTTTAAATAATTTTTCTCTTGTCAACAGATATTGCAATATCTGGTAACCCAGTTTCTAATCCGGTCAATCAATTGCTGATTTCTGGACATATACGTGTATATGTGCGTGTGTGTATAGCTTGTATGCATGCATGCTCGTATATATGCATGAGTGAATGCATGCTTGCATATATACAAGCATGCACACTCATGTATTATGAGGGATTAAACCATAGCAGCAATTTTGACAATTAGGCACAGCTCAGCTAGTCTCTTGCATATACACAAGCATGCACACTCATGTATTATGCGGGATTAAACCATACCGGCAATTTCGACAATTAGGTACAGCTGAGCTAGGTTTAGAACTCTGGAATTCCAAAAAAAAATCTGGCAAACATGACAAGAGTTTGGAGAAAATTTGGTATATAATAACAAACCCACACCCCCCCCCCCCCCCTACCCCACAAAAAAGAAAAAGAAAAGAACTTCAGGATTGAGATTTAGGTTTTCACAAAAAGAAAAGGAACTTGGCCATTGGGATTTAGGGTGTTTAAGGAATGGAGGAAGGCCAACAGTTCCTTCAATGCTTTCACCAGAAAAAAAATATAACAGTTACTTCAAGGAAGGAGATGGAAGAGGGTAGTAATGAAAATTTCCTCCTTCAATTTATTTGGTGTTAAGGGCTGTGGGGGATGGTTTGCGTAACTATTCTATTCCTCTAATTTCCAACTTCCATCACGTCATGTCTGCCATTCTATGACTCCAGGACTCCACATCTACAGTAAAAGTCACCCAGATAGTTTATTGTTTAAAGTTTATTCATAAAATTCATGAATCCTGTGAACCGCTCACAAGCTGTTTACAGACTAGTGAACTAATAGCAGCATAGCTTGGCCACCCTTCAGCTCATGAAAAATTTGTAAATTTTTCGTAAAATTTGGAGGGTATCATGGCTATGGTGTAAATAGCTGAACTACAGCAAGATATAGTCAGCTTGAGCTTGGCATGATATTTGGCTGACCAAGTACTAGCTTGGCTTCTGGTAAAAGCAAGCACAAGCCTTTCTACCTTCCACAAGCTCAGCTATGATCAAGTCTCCCAAAGCTTGGGCTTGACTTGTTAACCTTGAAATAAACAAGGAAGAGGATGTGACTGATGAAGTAAGAAGAGCTTGATAAAAGGATGGGCTGCAAGGGAGGTCAATCATTTGGTGTTTAAGTTGAGAAAAAATGGACCATGCTCCCTTGCTTAAGTTCATGCATGTTGAATTATGGTTTGCCGAACCGGTTCGTACCGGCCGGTTTGGCCCGGTACGGACCGGTCCGGCTTGAAACCGGTACATGGACAGCATGGATATCGGTTCGGCTTGGAACCGGTACACGGACAGCATGGATACCGGTTCCAGCTATTTTTGGGCTGATACCGACCGGTAACCACGCATACCGGCTGCGTACCGGTCTTGTACTGGCCCGTACCGGTGCGAATTGATCGGTTCGCACCAGTACTGATTTTTTTTTTAAACCACAGCGCTCCCTCAAGGTAGACCGCCACGCGCGGGCGCGGGGCCGCGCGTGGGCACAATTCCCCGCGCTGGGAATCGCCCCTTGCGCGGGCGAGCTTCCCTGAGCGGGTAATGAATGCCACAGAGTGGCCAGCCCTGGCGCATCCGCGCGTGGACACGATGCGAACCAAAAAAAAAATTTCTTTTTCCGTGCGCGTCCGTGAACCAAAAAAAAAAAAAAAACAAAAGACCGGTTTTGGTACGAACCGGTCCGGTAGGCGACCGGTACGCCTACCGGTACCGGTTCAGCGTACTTTGTGTTGAATCTTTCAAAGTTTGGGCTTAGACTGTTAGGCTTGAAATAAACAAGGATAGAATGATTGGTGCTTGGACGTATTGGTTTTGGAAAAGGATGTGAGTGATGGAGTTAGAATAAATTGATGGGAGGGTGAGTTGCCAGGGCATTTGGTATTGAGAATTGAGGCAGCTTGCATGCTGCTGTGGTGAGAAGTTGCTATTTGAGGGAAGAGTGAGGAAGGAGTGTGGGCGCATGTTTCTTCTTCCTTTTTTTTTTGGGTGTGTGTGCGCTGTTTTTTTTTTTTGGAGGTTGGGGGGGTGGTGGTTAAGGGACAGCAACTGTTGATGGTTTGAAAGTACTTGATCTCAGTTGTTAGATCTGAAACTATCAATTGAACTTTTGTGAGTTAATATCTTGGCTGCTAGATCAAGATCTATAGACCAAGATGCATTTTTGTTGAGCAATATCTAACAAAGAGATGTAGAAAATATTTTCAACAATAAACTAATATGTTGCTATGCCTTCGCAAATCAAGTTTTCATTCTCTTTCTTTCTTCTCCTTTTTCTTTTTTTTAATGATACAAGATGTAGAACCATCATTGTTTTATATAGAAAATGAAACTTATACCTCAAAGAAGAGAACATGAAGCAGAACTGAAGTCTAAACCTGGCAACCTTATGAAGGGGGCCAAACTAGATATGTCAGATGTTAGAGTATTTTTTAAACTAAAAATTAATCATTTTATGTTTGGGATGAACCAAAGGCTGGTTCCCAACGGACACTTTCCTTTCCCTTTTCAAAAATTTTAAAATGTTGGGATCCCAAGGATGTGCCCCAACAGCTGAATTGTGATCACAATGACCACTGTCTTGAATCTAATTTTTAAGATTCACTATTTTTAAATTGATTCTGGTTTATTGTGACTAGGTGTTTATAAAGGATTAGTTTCTTATTTTGATTATTTGGCATGAACGGTCACTATTTGCATCCGTTTTTTTTTTTATAAACAAGAGAGATTGTGAGAAAGTTAACACATACAGAAAATGCTCTTACAAACAGTCTAGTAAAACTCTTTTGCTATCAAGTTCTTGTTTTTTTCCCTCATTTTTTGGGTTGGGTGCTTTGGTTCACAACATCATTAAGGAGTGCATCCCTTAGAGATCATGAAGTTAGGCATCTTATCCTGGAGATAGGATTTTCACAAGTCTTTTTGCATCTATAGTAGGGAAATCAGTATCGTAAAGAAAGCAGTATAATTCGTGTCCCTTGCCTAACTGAACCCTTCTTTGTTCCTATTACTTCCTTTAATTCTCTTTCTTTCCACTCTAGACTTATACCCATTTGTCCAACATCAGAAGGGAGGGAAAGAAGATGAAACGGAGAGGGGAGGGAATAACAATTCATTCCATAATTTCTCTTGAAGCTTAGCCCTTGATGCAGAGATCCATGAAGAAGCCAGAAACCAAACTGAGCTATATAGAGCCTCTGCTGATCTTTAAGGAATCCTGAAGATGCGGGCATGTAATTCAATGTAAATGCTTTAAAGGAGAGTCATGCTGATTAATTGTGTCAAAAACATGAGCTGGCTGAGTGAAGCTTAAGCTCAGCTTGTTTTCTGCATGAGCCTTTATGAAGCCAAATGTTGGGCCAAATGCAAATCTGTTAAACAGATGACTTGTTCATTTGGCAACTTTATTCTGATTGTTTGAAGTTCCTGTCCAGTTTTGGTTGACCAAATATTGCGAGCAATAGGACTGCATTTTTTTCTTTAAACATTAGAATGCATGCATGAGAGAGAGAGAGACCTGGTGTGTAGATCGTGACAGGGTATTGATGGTTGTGGTAGAAGGAGGTGAAGGTGATGATATGAGCTTGTCCAAGAGATGGAAGAGCACAAGTATTCGAGCACCTGAAGCTCATCTTGTAAATGTTATTTGGACATATTATATGAACTTGCACATTTGCTAGTTGAAGATGCATGAACCTGCTAGCTCTAGTAAGAATTAATTCTGAGGCTCTATGATGTTGAAAATGGACCTATCGGGGACTAGTCTAAACCCACGTAGCTACACTATCCATCATTCTATAGACATCCATGGGTTCTGACGCTCAGAGCTTGTTCAGAACTCCACCATGACTACAGGAGCCAGCTTATATTGAACATGATCAATCCATATCCTACAATACTGGTAAACAAGCTTTGAACAATATGATTTATTTTTTTAATTAGAGGACTCTCTCTCTTCTTTTTTCTTTTTCTTTTTATTCTCTTTTCGTCATGCGATCCTTATCTGCAACTTCTAGAAGTTCTTAGACTAAGTAGTTTTGATGCATTATGTTTAAACCTAAACTAAATTTGTTTTAATTTGTCAAACTTTCAGCTTGGAATGATGCAGTTGAAGAAGCATGCCAGAATGGCATTGGAGTTATTGCTGAACCAGGAGGGAGCATTAGGGATAAGGATGCCGTGGACTGCTGCAATAAGTATGGTGTTTCTCTTCTTTTCACAAATGTGAGGCATTTCAGGCACTGAAGGTGAACTAAATAATCTGAACCCTGCTGTGCAAAAGAATGCTTTGAATGTACAAAGAAAGGTTCTATGGAGACGAAGGAAGTGCGCAAGCCAAGGCTCTTGAGAATAACCTACGTTTTTGGTTAAGTTGAGAGGAACACTCGAGATTCTAATCCCAATACTGCTGAAAGTAATTAAATTTTGTGGGACCTGAAACATCTTGGGGATTCTCTTCTTTTTCATTTCTAAGTTATTGATTTACAAATGTTTCAACTTTTAAGGATGAAAATTTGGTGAGTGAGTCACTTTTGACAATGACCCATTGCACATAATTTCTCCTCTCCATCAACAAACATGGAGTCTGCAGGTGGCTTCGATAGTTTGCATCTTCATGAAATTTATGTCAAATTTATCGATAAATTTCTGATGGCACAACTGGGTCATGTAGTTTTTGGATTTTACCAATGGAAGTCTGAATTGGTCTCAATCCACATGAAGTAAATAAATATCCCTATGACTCTGTCCTAGTTTCAGAACGATGGTCCATTGTGCTCTGGGCCAGCAAGCTTTATGTTTGTTGGTCAGCATTACCTCCACTTAGAGCATACGCCATGGAGAGATTTTTGCCCAACTTTAAGATAGCAGTCCAACCATATTTTTTCTCAAAAATATCAAAATTATCAGGTCAAGAATGGATCTTTGGTGACTGGATTTCAATTAATTAGAGTCAACAAGCAAATATTGATCCGACAAAAATTAATTCAAAGTATCCAATTTTTTTCCTCTTAGAGGAAAAAAAAAAATCTAGAGTCAGAATCCTGCATGCCTGTACCTGCAGAAGTGCTGCTAAATCTAATTACATAAAGTTGGTCTGTGTATCAAAACCGCACATGTGAATACAGTCATTTTTGTCTCTAATCATTACCAACAGGCGCCAACTCGTGAAGCAATGAAAAAGAAAGCATCGGAAAGAGCTAAGATTTCTTATTTTTTTTAAAAAAAACTTTTTGGAACTCCTGTTGTTATATTCTTAAAGCCATTTATAAATTATTATGTGTGGCCCACCTAATATCACCAGTCCGCGAGGTGCACAACCTGGTGTTCTTTGGCATTCTCCAAAAGCTAGCAAGCTGAGTTACCGATATCCTTGTGATGTAGGCATGTAACGAGCGACAGACTAGCCCATGGAACAAAAGCTAGAAGCCAACGTCAAGCATGACGCATACATACATAAATTTTATTCAGCCCATGGAACTAACTACAATGACATGGAGGAAGCCCTTGTAGGAAATGTTCAAACTAAGAGCATATGGTGAGCTCGTGAAGCATGGGTATAAGTGGTTAGAGAGAGAGAGAGATCTAATTCTAAACATGAAGCATAGGAAGTAGTTAGAGAGAGAGAGATAGAGAGAGAGAGAGAGAGAGAGACCTAATTCTAAACATGAAGCATAGGAAGTAGTTAGAGAGAGAGAGAGAGAGAGAGAGAGAGAGAGAGAGAGAGAGACCTAATTCTAAACATGAAGCATAGGAAGTAGTTAGAGAGAGAGAGAGAGAGAGCTACCTAATTCTAAACATGAAGCGTAGGAAGTAGTGAGAGAGAGAGAGAGAGAGAGCTAGCTAATTCTAAACATGAAGCATGGGTATTGGTATGTCTCCAACCGGCTACAACTTACCCAAAGGTCCAACCAATTAAAACATACTATGACGCTAACACATGGTGGATTGGGAGCGACCATTGGGTGAGGCCAATGCCATACCGCCAAATTTGCATATCAAGAGCTCCTCACAGTTGGTTGCATCCTAACTGGAGGACCCAGTGATCTTCGAGATTCCACCGATGTGATATGCAGAACGTCATCCGCATGCAAAGTATTCATTCCCAATGTCCAGGCCATACTTAAGCTAGTCCTTTCTGATAGACCCATATATCCTAATTTTCTAGCGGTAAATAGGCTCCTCCACCGAATATATATAAAAAAAGGAGGGGAGGGGGTAGAAGAGGTAAGCAAACAAGAACATCCTAGCAGACTAAAATACAACCTCCTTCTATTCTTTAATTACCACATTAACTTAGGCATCGGAGGATCCTCTGTCGGATATGTTATGACTAGAAAACTTTCTTGCTCTATGATGTTCCAGGTAAGAATTTCGTCATCCGACGAGGATCTCGACTGTAGTGACCGAGCGCCGTTCGCATTCTCCAATTCCGGCCAGAGTAGTCGACTACTGAGCTCTCTTGTGTCGTCGCGCTTTCGCCGCGGTGCCTAGGGCCAATCAGTTCTTAGCAGCAACAGGTATAAGTAGGTCGAATTAGACTAGTACGTAACTTAGATTTTGACATATTGATTCTTGAATTAAGATTGCCATATAGATTAGTTGTGCGAGATGCAGGAGATCTATAATTTTTAATAGGACAGCGGCATGATATGAACGGTGTAAAATATTGGCTCAAGGATAGAGAAATTTGTATCCATAGATTAATTGTGCTATTAATCTGATGGAACATGTTAGGTTTCCGGATCATTTGATGAATGCTAGTTTATTTATTTCAGAGGACGATCCAAGGGGTCCGATTTGACGGCCCTGATCATCCAAGGGCATCTGCGTCCAATTCTAAAGAGTGGACCCCACTAATCACCCGCATAAAAAAAAGAAGGATCCGATGCCGCTTCCGGCACAACTTTGGCATGTCCGCACGCCCAGAAGCTTCTCCCTCCCCAAGTCGTTTTCCAGCTTCCGTCGTTCCTCGCGAACAATTTAGTTATACAGAGCCCGTGAACGATGACTGGTCATATTGAGCTGAAATCGGTTAAAATAATCGCTCCTGCGGTATACCAGAACAAGGTCCTTCCCGGGCTCCCCACCTACCCCGCTATTAAATCAACCCAACGGCGACTCGATCTCCGGTATAATGTGCCTCGGAGTATATTAATATCGTGCTACGCACGTATTTTAACCGTCGGATTTGATATTGAATAGTTCTTATTCTGATCTGTTATCTGATCCAACGGTTAGAAAATTGGAGAAATCCTATTTTTATCCTCTGCGGCAGTAACTTACCAGGTCGGAGAGAGCGAAAATAACACATGGACATTGTCGGTGACAAATAGACTTGACGTTGTTCTACTTTTAAAGCATTAAATCACGTGACCAAGATCATTGTACCCAAAAATGGAAAGTTGTTAATATTTTCGTGATCATACAAGTCGTCATACGAACCCACCCCGGAAAACCCAACCGTACGAGGCTAAATCCCGTCTGTCCGTATAACAATTTATATGCGACAAACAATCTTACGACTGGCTTAGAATAAGATATTAATATTCGCATAACGTTTCTATGCATATGTACTGAGACTGACAATCACTCCTTCAGAAAGTCGTGGCTCTTTTTTGCCACGTCATCAGACGACCCACCTAACCCCCGATATGCCCCGGGCACCAACTTAAACTCAACAAACCCCAAATATTTTTTATATTCACTCCCCATTTTCCATAAATTTCCCTTTCCAATTTCAAAATTACGTCCGGAGGGTGTGTACATTTATCAAAAAAGGTAGAGTATCTATAATTTCCATAAACAGCTCCGCCGGAGAGAAGGAAGTCGCCAAACGCTAATCCTACCATAAAAGGAGCTCCTCCCCGTCCCCCATTTTGGTTCCATCCACCGTCCGTTCTAACATCCCGTCGCCTTGTTCTTGGGTTTTCATTTCCTCGCGAGAGGGGAGAGAGAGAGAGAGAGAGAGAGAAGGGGTCTAATGGCGTTCTCGACGCTCGCCCGATCTGCGACGCCCTTGATCGGTGGATCGCGCGGCTGCTTCCCTTCCGATTCCGGAAGTCGGGCTTCCGAGTCGTTTATGGTGCGATTTTTTAGCTTCCTTCTCTTCTGTGGAAAGGATTTTGATTATTATTTGGGCTTTGCTATGGATTTGGTCCACAATTTGGGGGACAAGTTATTCGGTGTTTTCGTTCCGTGAATGGGGTGATTGTGATCTCCCCGAGTCGTTTTTGTCTCTATTAAGATGATACTTGTGATCTTTTTTGTTTTTTGGCTGTTTATTGAGTTTTGATCAATGCAGGAGGCGTTTTTTTTTCTTTTTTGGCTACTGGAAATGAATTGAAACATCCTTTTATTTGTTTTTCGCAGATATCTTGCGTCAGAAGTTCAAGTTCAGCACAGATCCGTTCAAGTATTTTTGGTTTAGCCCTTTCTTCTGCGGAGTCATCATTGTCCCAGTTAAGTAGTAGTCCCAGTTGCTGTTGCTTCTATTGCCGCTATTGGTTTTGCTGGTTTCTTTAATAAACATTCTTTTTGGAGTTTTGCTGATGAGAGGCTTCATCTTCTTTCTTATATGAGTTTTGCAGGAAACCTAGTGCTCGGAGTATTCAGCCAATTAAAGCTACAGCTACTGAGGCCCCTCCAATGGTTCCAAGTAAGCTCCCCTGCACTATGATAAAAAAGTCAGATAAGAAGCTGCGTTTTTCCATTTTTATTTGTTAGTGGTGATGGTTTTTGATGTCTGGTTCTTATTCTGATTAGGGTCGTCAACTGGTGGGAAGACAAAGGTTGGCATAAATGGTGGGTTCTTGTTTAATCCTTTGCACATGTCTGTAGAGCTTTAGTTGTGCAGAACTGAATCTTTTGTTTTGCAAGCATTAGTTTCTTTTTTCCTTTGTCTTCTTAAGTCTATCTATATCGGTTGGATCTACTATCTCTAAATTGCTTACATTTCTAAAAATCCGCTAGCCCGCAGACAGCTCAGGGAAGAGAACCGAGACAACCGGCAGCAGACAGATGTGATTTATAGATATTAGCCTATAATCAAATGGTCAAACAACTGGATGGTTTAAATAAACAAAGCAGTACATGTTTTTTAATCACTTGATGCATAGGTCTTCAAATCACATGATTTTTGATATGTATATGTACGTATGTAAATGCATACACTTATATATATAGAGAGAGAGAGAGGGAGAGAGGAGATTAGGATCCGATTGAGTAGATCTCTGCTCAGAACTGAACAGGTCTTGCTTGGACGATGGCGGTTCAATATCGATTATCCAAGTTATTAGATGTGATCTACTATCTCTAAATTGCTTGCACACTAAAAATCATGAGATTTGAAGTCCCTATTCTATGCATCAAGTGGTTAAAACATTGGACAGTTTAAATAACAAGAAAGACTATGTATAATTTTTACTACTTGATGCATAAGCTGGGGGGTCTAAATTTCATAATTTTTGATATATAAGCAGTTTAGAGATAGTAGATCACATCTAACGGTTCTAAGTGCATGTCCACTCAACCTGATCCTAGTCCACGTATATATATATGTATGCATTTGTTTTGAACTTATGAAGCGATTGATTAATTGGGGGGTACCTGTTATACCATGCTGATTTATGCTTTTGCTTTATAGTGTGTATGTATGTTTTTGTAGTCAGCTATGACACATATACTTTACTTTCACTTGTGCCTGTATTTTGTTAACCAATCTTTGGTCTTAAGGTTTTACCAAATAGTTGTTCTCAGAAGCAATATTGTTGCGTAAGATGTAGAACAACATGTCAGTTAGTCTCATTGTTTGAGCTTACCTATATCAATACAGCTATAAAATTCTCGATTTGGGTGTTCATCTTGACCTATATCCAAGTTATAGCTGTATGGAAACTCAAACTACTGGTCTTCAAAAAATAACATGGATCAAGAATAAGTTTTGATGTTGCATACAAGACAAAGTAATTGAATGTAGTTTTGAACCGAAAATGTGTAGGTAGCATAAATGTATTTAGTTGGAATCAATTCAAATGAACTTATGATAGCAATTATTTTTGATTGCATATTGGACAGCCTGGTTTTGTCTGGTGTGACAATTAGAATTTTCCAAGAAAGGGCCCCTTGAACTTTCACAAGTCTCATTATCACCAATGAAGCTTTTTTTTTTTGCGTTACATTGTTTGGTATGGTATATAGGGGTAACAAGCATGAGTGTCTTGACAGAGATTTAAGATCCCCTCTTAGATAGAGTTATCTAGGCTATTCTAGATCCTTGAATTCTGCAAGCTTATTTTCTTTTCTCCACAATGACTTTGCTGATTATGTATTATGTCATAATCATGACTTTCTTTAATGTATTATGTGGAACTCAAAATTAGCTATCTCCTGATTAATTCCATATATGCAAATATTTTGTTTTACATTAGGTTTTGGGAGGATTGGAAGGCTAGTGTTGCGCATAGCGACTAGCAGAGATGATATTGAAGTAGTAGCAGTTAATGACCCTTTCATTGATGCCAAGTACATGGTAAGGAACCATATTTTTGTTGATATTTTTTGAATTCTAAAATATATGATGTAATTCACTATGTTTGGATATGTTTTGCAAGATAGACGATAAATAGGATCTGTTTATTTGAATTTATGATGCAGGCATCATTGATTTTATATTGTTATTTATCTTGTATGTAGATTATCCAATCCTTTTCTACTATAGAGGTAATTTAGTGGATGTCCACAACCTCCAGTGTGTAGAACAGCAATGCCATGTTGGAAATCGTGTTTGTTAGAAGAATTACTTAGTGCATCCTTCATAGCTGTGTAGTACAAGTACAAGGTGGCTGAAAAGGAGATAAAAGCTAGAATAAATTAATCTGAAACATGCAGCTGATTTCACCTAATTGAGATTGTCTTTATACTTTTAGTGTCTACTTGCTGCTTGTATTACGATTGAAAATATTCTAATGGATATGTAATCAACTCATATGGTAGCCCACCTCGTTGAGATCCTAACAGATCCGAATATTTTTAATTAGCTAGATAACTTAGATAATTTATCAAGAACTAGGAAAAGTTCATTTCATGGTTTCAAATTACTACATGAGTTGTTGGATTGATATGGCCTTATATCTGCTTAAGTTTTCAACGGTGGGACTTGATTTTGGGTCATAGTGATACCTGCTTATCTATTTATACGGGTAGAATATATTTAAGTTATGAGCCAAAAGTAAAGTAGAAGAATGGATCGCCTGGGAGTTGGGATTTACATTTTCCCTCGATGCTCAACTTAATTTTGTATCTATAAACTTGGCAGCAAGTTCCGTCCTTGAAAAGAAAATGTTGGTGCATCATAATCTACAACAGTGACTTTACTAATTATGAATAATATATAATTACGAATTCCTTTTATCTTCTGTTTTCTTTTGGACATACATCTTCTATGTATTATACTTCTTTATCATCAGCTAATAACAGAAGGTGATTTCTCTTTGATATGCATTTTTGTAACCGCTTCTTAAAATAATATCATTTTAAATTAATCCCATCTTTTCAGGCATACATGTTTAAGTATGATTCAACACATGGAACATTCAAGGGAACCATTAGGGTTGTGGATGAGTCCACATTAGAAATCAATGGGAAAAGAATTGCAGTCACAAGCAAAAGGTAATGCAGAAATGTTATTATGGTTGTTATAAGGTTACTGACTTTTTCATGTTATTGCTGAGTCTTTTTTTAATTTTGTTAGCTGAACTTGTGTCATGATTAATCTGAAATATGCATCAAATTAACAGCCGTAGGACCTGTTCATGGAAGAAACCTTTCTTACATTGATATGACTGAGAGTTTTAACATGAAATGGCTTACTTTTTCTCAATTAGCTTGTATTACGAAATATATTACCAATTGGAGCTTAAACATAAAGAAATGCCTGAAAATTCTTTTTTATCAGAGATCCAGCAGATATTCCTTGGGGTGATTTTGGAGCAGAATATGTTGTTGAATCTTCTGGTGTTTTTACGACAATGGATAGGGCATCAGCTCACTTGAAGGTGCATGACCTGCCCCTTTTTTTGATATACAAATATTTCTTCTGCTATTTTTTTTTTGTATGAAAAATTGACAATGACAGTTTTTTTCCTTTTAAATTCCTTTAGGGTGGTGCCAAGAAAGTGGTAATATCAGCTCCATCAGCTGATGCTCCTATGTTCGTGGTTGGAGTAAATGAGAAAAGATATAACCCGGACATGGATATTGTTTCTAATGCTAGCTGTACAACCAACTGTCTTGCTCCTTTAGCCAAGGTGTGCTATTGTTTTAGAATGTGATGCTTTGTTTTCATTGGAATGTCATGTGCAATAAATGATAAGAATGACTAGGTGGTACTTATAAAAAAAATTTATGCTATGCAATCTGTTCTTCTGTAATTGTATTTTTCTTTTTTATGATTTCTGAAATTCTATGCCTCTCCCAATGTCTCTGTTATTGAGTGTGATATCATTTGAAGCATGCCCCTGTTCACGGTGTAAATAGTTATATCTTGCAGGTTGTCCATGAGGAGTTTGGTATTGTTGAAGGCCTTATGACAACCGTCCATGCTACAACAGGTTTTTGCTTTTCTATCTTACCCTTATGCTAACAATAGACAACCATCTAGACATGCCTCTCAAATATGATCATTGCACACAGTTTGCTTTACCACCTTGCTATTTCTTAACAATCGTTTGCCTTACTCTGCTCAGCAACACAGAAGACTGTTGATGGTCCATCAATGAAAGATTGGCGAGGAGGGCGTGGGGCTGGTCAAAACATCATCCCCAGTTCAACAGGTGCAGCAAAGGTGAGATCAAGATGATTTACAATACATTAAATCTCATGTTAGACTTTCATATGAATTGACTTTCCTCTTTGAATATCAGGCGGTCGGAAAAGTTCTTCCAGCACTCAATGGGAGACTTACCGGGATGGCTTTCCGAGTTCCAACACCAAATGTTTCTGTTGTGGACTTAACTTGCCGAATAGAGAAAAGTGCTTCATATGATGATGTCAAAGCCGCCATTAAGTATGCAAACTTCTGTTTCTTTCATTTAGTTGCAATCTGTTAAATATAACTATTGGCTTCTGTATGATGATGCATGCTATGTGATTTTGCTCATTGTTTTATCTGTTCTGTAGATCACTTTTCTTTTAATTATATCCTATGATCATTTTAGTCTTTTTTAATAAGTCCTTGAGGCAATGTGTTTTGTGAAAAATTCTAAACCTAAATTTGTATAGTTAACTTTTTGCTTGTTCTTTTATCTTTAATATTTCATGTTTTGCTGTTTGTAACTTGTCAAAATCTGTCAATCATGTAGCTTAAATACTTGAGTTTTTAATAAGTTAAGCTTTTTCTCCTTTATGATGTTGGTTTCAGACTTTCGCTGAACCATTTAGCTGATCCTATCGCCTGAAATATAACTTGATTGGTCACACAACCCTAAGCTGATATATGACTACGTTGATCTAGTGTGGGTTTGTTATTGTATATTATATTAGATTTAGACATGTAGCCTGTAGACTAAATCAGCATAAACATCCTTAATTGAGATGAAAACCTCAAAAACTGACAAGTTTACTTCTTTAAATTTAACGCGATTCCAAACCAACATTTTAAAGTAGCTTTTCTAAATGCTGTGTTGACTTTGTTAGTACTATTGGTTGGTTATATGCTTGTGAACCATGTGCATGTTTCCATATGTACTGAAATGAGTTATAGCATTTATGAAGTCTGAATCAAACATGATGAAATATAAACTTTGAGCTGAGCCAGGTGAAACTTGGCTCAACTTAGTTCTGCAGTACTCCTGCTGCTGCAGTTACCTATGGTGGAATTTAGCCATCCACATTACTGATCATGTCTGAACTATGGTGTTGCAAATAGAAACCTAGTGCAGGAATCTTATATGGTCTTGGTAGATATTTTCCTTTGTCGCAGTCATTGGAACCTGAATAGGTTTGTTCTTAATATCAATGACTATATTACCTTAGATAACCTTTTATGCCGTGATGATGATTCGCTTGAACTTGTTAACTTGCTCAACATGATCTGGTGAAAGAAACTTGTTTTCTTCTTAATTTTATTTTTTATAAGGGAGTTAGAAACTATATGAATATGCATTTCTTTTTCTAAGTACGTAAAATGTTCTTCATCAATGACTTTATTACGTACCTGAAAGACATGGAAGTAGCACTATGTGTTTTAATAAGTTAACTTTGAATGCCCTCAGAGTCAAATCATGTTCCTTGTTGTCTGTGGGTGCGTGTTTGTGCCTGCTTGTTGGTGATCCATTTTAATCTGAGTTTTATTTTTCCATCCCCATCCCCAGTAAGCAATCTGTAGATCAGTTGCAGTTTTTCTTATTGATTATAGCTCAAAATTTCTGTACTTGTTGGTAAAAATTATATATGAGTGAAATTTAGGGTAACATCAAGAATTGAGAAGCTTCCACACTAATAGAAAGTGCAAAGCACCAGATGCAAGTTCACCTTGCAACCATACTATAGCACAGACCGCCATGTCAATGAAAGATGCAATATATGTCCATAAACCATCCATTTTGATGATCCATTAAAAAAATATTTTCTTTAGCGTAATTGCAGGTCTTCTCCCAAAATCCTCTTTCCTCCATGTAAATTTTTCTTGTCATTGGTGTTGACTGTAATGAAAGGAAACCGATTTCTCTGGATTAAATTTCTTAACCCAACTTTGATGCATCAACATCATATGCAGAAATAAGGTTGATAGCATGAGATGTAAAAAACTTAATCAAAGTTGCAGTACTAGAATGATGAACAAATTTGATGCCTGTGATGTTCTGCTGTGTATGAGTAAATCTATTAAATGAAGTTGCTGGTGCCTAAAAGGTCCAAAAGACAAAGGCTACTAAAATATTCTTCTTTCAAATACGGAAATCTAGAAATATAGAAAATTCTGAATGATAGGACAATTGTAGGAGGGAGCAAATAACTATTAGGGTGGGTATTTAAGATATCTGTGGATGTTTACAAGAGGAGGAAGCAAAGGATGTTCACAAGCTAGCATATAGTGAGGAAAGGATAATAGAAGTTTAGATAAATTAGAAAATATGGTGAGTATGAAAGAATTATTGCTAAAGTTGATAAAGCAGTGGAAAGATAGATTGGTGAGTCCACCTTTAAGAACCACTAAATGAATATTTGCTTGAAGGGTAAACTTATGTAGCATGAAAAGGCTGAGCAGTGGTATTTTTGGTTGGGGAGAGGAGTTGTTGGATCATGCTCTACCAATTAGGCAACCTAGATGACTCTTTAGCTAAAAGGGTGTTAGGGCTTTTTGACTAGTAGAATACCACATGTATAAAGGGAAAAACGCCCAAACTTCCAGTCTATGACAGTATAGGAGATTACTATTGTACCAATTATCATTGCGTCAAACTTAGGTGTCACTTTGTGATCGTTTGGAAGTGACTTGGGATTTCAGGTTGCCGCTTCGCTTGCATCGCAAATATAGCTACTTAGGTTCCTTCTCTCTGCAATTCTTGAACATTTTTAAACAGGAACTTATATATGTTTTTTTCCTCAGTGGAAAAGCATACAAGAAGGATCCTACGGGGGTTCTTTTGGTGAGTAATGAGTAAAATGCACAAGGTGAATTTATTGACAATGTCAATGGCTGGCATGGAAGCAATAACTAGAGTATGGTCGTAGAAGGATAATGTAGACACTTCAATTTAAAAAAGGGACTTTCGTACATGATTGCACCATCACTTGGATCCCTTTACATGTTTACACTGATAAACAAAGATCTTGGTTAGAAAATATGCTATTTATTTCTGTGCATGTGTGCATATTTAAGCCTCACATGTACATGAAAATTTTGATATATTTTCTACTTCACTTCGTTATTGCATCTAATCTTGCCAATTTATTTCAGGTTTGCATCAGAAGGCCCACTGAAAGGCATACTTGGGTACACTGATGAGGATGTTGTTTCTAACGATTTTGTTGGCGACTCAAGGTATGGATTCGGTATATAATGGATTCCCATGTATGACTTCGCCAAACAGGTTCTAAACCGTTGCATGTGTTATATATTTCCAGGTCAAGTATATTTGATGCGAAGGCTGGTATTGGATTAAGTGCTTCCTTTATGAAGCTTGTCTCCTGGTATGACAATGAATGGGGCTACAGGTTAGGAACTACTCTTGTTCTCACTCCACTGCTATCATCCCTATCTTTTGTTCAATGTCTTCAGTCTGATACATATCCTTTTTTTCTTGTTTAGCAACCGAGTGCTGGACTTGATAGAGCACATGGCCCTGGTCGGTGCCCGCCACTGAAGAACACATGCTTTGGAACTTGAGGCATCCAGCGGGTTGCTGCTGTCCACGCTTGGAGGATCCTTCAAGCAGAACAAATTTTTTAAAGCTTCAATTTTGATGGAGCTGTCTTGTTTTCTTGTTCCGATATTGGAAATAATGCGGAATGCTTGAGATTTAATTTGTATTGCTACCAGTTACATGATTTTTCAGAAGGGAAGTGGTACTTTCATCTCTTGCATGGAGGAAGAGACCATTGATGAAGAAATTTATTCCCGGGGATTCTCGTGTGTTTTTAAAAAAATGCACCTAGATCATATTCATTCTTGTTGCACTGAAACAGGTCTTCTGAATTATAATATTAAATTTTTGTTATGTTTTTTTATCTTCCCAGTAAGTTTTGTTGTTTCAGTCGGTACTGAACTGGTATGAGTCTCATACTGTATTATATTGGTATTAAACTGATACACAGTTTCATACCATACTATAGTGCTATATAGTTTCATACTGTATCGGTATTGTAAAAGGATGGTATATGATTCAATATGGAGATGGCGAATTTTGGTCTATTTGGTGTTCTGATTTGTGAATGAATTCCGTTTTCTTAAATTTGGAAGGTGCTGCTGATTACTATGTACGTTTGAGTGTTGTTTTAATTTGGATCATATCTCAGAATTGGCCTTTTTGCCCGCCCAAGTCCAAGATCATGTTAGGCAGGAAGGACTTATATCCGTCCAGGTTTTGATCATGTTAGGCAGGAAGGACTTGTATCCGTCCAGGTTTTTTAGGGCAGTCCGAAGAGAACTAGCTCAATTGCATTATTCTAGCCGTTCTAGATCTCCAGCATTGCTGTACAAGACCCCCTCCAACTATAAATAAACCCTTGAAACCAAGATTCCTGCTAGATCCCTGGAAATCGAGGTTCTAAAACTCGGATTCCAATCCCAACTGAAACCGTGAGAGTCTGAATAAAAGTAAAACTATACGCATATCAGTTTCAGATATCGGATGGACAGTAATTGGACATTTTAATAAGTTATTTTAGCATAATTATGATCCGTGGTAAAAATAAAGATATAGAAAAATGTTAAAAAAAATGTCTTTGCTGCATTTCACCTTTTTTTTAATATAAATATGACATTTTGTTTCAACAAGGCAAAATTGTAAACCGCAGAGATATGGTGAAAAAATGTGTTGCTACTTCATTTTCCTGTAATTGAAAACGAAAATAATTGTACGTACTGAGTCAGATTCGAGACTTTGGGTATGAACTCACCTAAATTTATACCCAACCAAGTACGCATTTGGGTCTGATTTCGAGACCTAAGCCCAATCCAATACTTTATTGTCTATTTTCTAGGCCCATATCCAATACTACGTGTTTAGCAAATTATCATCCTCCGCTGACACCTCTAATGTTTGCCACCTTGGTTGATGCCTCATACTACAGATGGAAAATTGGGCTAATAAAGAATAAAAATTTGAGATCATGACCATTATTTTAGGAACCAAGATATGAAAATGTTGACATATATAGTAAATCTAACATTAACTTCTAATAAGCACATTGAAATCTCAACCACTATTTTGATATTTTATTGATCAGTATCGTGGATATCTTGGTTCGCCAAGATAATAAGGTCCAAGATATGTTTTCTTTTCTGGTGAGTGAATAATAGTACAGCCACCAAGGTGGTAGCCTAGTGGTACTGAGCAGCAATTCTAACCATAAGATCCTAAGTTCGAATCGCTGCGGCGACGATTAAATTGTGGACCGGAGCTCACTACTTTGGCCACTGCTTGGACTTATGGTGTAGGACCGCTCTTGAACCGCTAGTAGCCGGGGTGGTACCGGGTGTGACGTACTCACACGTGGGACTCGAGCCAGAGCTCAGAGGAGTAGCTGAGCCGGACCCACGGGTGGGGAGGGTATGAGTAAAACCGGTCGGGGTGCCCAACACACGGCCATTTCTGCCCGCATCGAACATTCTCCTGGCGGGGCGGGGGTTCAGTGGGGGCTGCTACGCGGGGATGGGCTTGTCCCTTCCTCCCCCTACCCCTTTTGTTTAGCAAAAAATAAAAAATAAAAAAAAATAATAGTACATATCTTATTCATCACATCAATTGGACAAATACAGACGCATCAGGCTGATATTTTTGCCTAGGTGAAAACCTTGCTGGCAAGTTAAAGAAATGAAGGCAATTGAAGGTTAATATGAAAATCTCACATTAAAAGTTTTCCTAACTTTGGAGATTTAATACATTAGTTTATTTAGCCCAGCTCTATAGTAAATATGATATTAACTTCTAATTTGATACATTAGTTTGAATACCTCATAAGTAAGTAAAAAACTTAATTCAAAATGATTAGTGACTAATCGCGAAATCCCAACCAGTATCTTTTATACGAAAAATGGCCGGTCCAAAGATAGATCGGCCTCTAATGTTTAGTCCCTGTTGACAAATTTTTAAACTATTGGTCCAGCCTTATTCCAATGGGGAATAAATAACCATCTACCCCTTCGTCCCCTTCATCTTCCTATCTTTGTATCCTTCCCTGTTTCGAACCCTAAGTCCGATTCTATTACCTCCTGCAATTCGTTCATTGTTTTTCCCACCATAAATCCATTCTCCTCATCGGAAGAGAAACTCTTCCGCTCTTCCGCTCATCCAATCTTCCGCTCTTTCCGTAATCCCTAGGTTCCCACCCCTTTTGCTAGTTCGACTATATTTTTCCTCTATTTTCCGACTGAGATTTGGGAGCTTACGACATTTTGTCGACGTCTGTTCCAGAAGCTTTCCCTGACGTTCCCGACTTCGCCCGACTCGGTGGTAACCGAAGCTTTGCTCGACATTACTTCCTTTAACAGGTTTGTCAACCGTTCTAGCTTATTTTCTTCAATTTTTTATCGATCACCAAGCTGTTATATAGTATTCGAGTGCATTTGTTTTAAATTATGGGAATGGTTAGGATTCGAAAAATTAACCGATAGAAAGGCTGAGATAGCACATTTGTCATATTTATGATGGAAAAATCATGAATATCTTTCACTGATGGCTATTCGGTGCTATTTCTATTCTTTGTATTAATTTTTAAGATCATTCATTAATGCAAGATGTTTTATTTAATTATGTATTTCTAATTTTGAGTTGATATTATTCAAAATTATTGTTTGAATGTATCTGTGATGCAGACATCTTAGATGGCTCCAATTCAGAGTAAAAGCAAACCACATGCTATTGGCCCTAATAATATGGTCAATGGAAGTTGTTACTTCAACCACTTTGTCAATTTTACCATCACCCTAGTCTCGTCTATGTCTCATGAGCAGAAAGAAAGTGTTACCATCACTCCTTTTGGGCATATGATAGGTTTTCCATATATCTAATAGAGTAGGCCTATCCTGGACATATTGCTCTCCTTTTCGGATGATGTGAAGGAGGATTTTTGGTTTGGTAAGGATCTAGTGCCTTTTTAGGGAGTGATTTTGTACTCATCCTTGGTTTGAATGCGACGGGCGATGAGGTCGAACTATATAAGAAGGAGAGGGTTACATTTGACCCATCACCCATTTTTTTGAGGGTGACCACAAAAAGACTGATAGAGATGCAATAAAAAATAGATTACAATTCTTTGTTGAAAAGAGCGGACGACAAGATGTAAAGGATTTCACGAAATTATGGGTTCTATATCTCTTTATGACTATCCTCTTTCCAACCATACACTACTATGTTCCTAAGGCATTATGTTTATATCTTGTTGATTTAGACTGCTTAGGTTCATATAGTTGGGATCATGCCATTTTCGCTTTTCTTCGCCAGCAGATACCTAGTCTAGCCGAGAGTGTGAGAACAAGGAACATCATCGGCAAGGGATCTGCTAGATATATGGATGGCTGCATGATTGCTGTGGTGGTAAGCATCTTAATATTCCTTTTAAATTTTATTGTTAAGATATGTATTTACTTCTAATTTGATGTTTACATCGGTTTTTGGTAGGCATGGGCTGTTGAGCATGCGAACAGTTTTATTGGAAGCCACCGACCACCCTTCGTGTATCCACGTCTCTTGCGTTGGAGTAATGCCCCATTTTCTTGCAAGGTAGATGCAATCGCCGAAGTTATGAAGAAGTTAAAACGATTTCAGGTTTGAATGTTTATTTCTTACATCACAAATATTTTAACTTGATGCACAACTTAAATTTTTACTTGCATCAAGTGATCGAGAAGCTAGCCTAGGAAGGAGGAGTCGCACCTTCTCTTACGAGAAAGGCCACAAGTGGTTGCTTCAATAGAGACACGAAGACATGAAAAATTGCAAAAGGGTGTGCATGAGATAACTCAGGTATCTGCATACAGTGATTTACCATTTGGCAAACTTACAACCACTTTTAATTTAGCACGTATGGTTTTCAGACCCTTGAGCTATAGACCAACACCCTCTATAGAAATTTTCCAAGCATCCAAAAAAATTATTTGACTAGGTTCCTCTTCAATAGTGGCTCTTGTTGCTTCAACAACTCGACCAAAATTACTTGAGCCATCCTTTAAAATATTTTTGGATCTGCAACTACATTCAATATTCTAGGATGGGCCACTATCCCTACAATAAGTTAAACAAAATTTCAGCATACGAACTAACAATTTTGCACTTAAAATGCATAAACTAAGCAGTAAAATATGCAATACAGCAATAATTTAAACTACGAATAGCAAAACAGAAACGGATGCAAATATCTTGTTCATTACCTCATATCGATTACCACATCAGCAGCTTCGGTCAAGCTTGGAGAATGAGTAACAACCATCTTGATCACTGACGCATTTACGTTGACGTGTATTTGATGCATATTCTAAACATCCTCATCGCCCATGAGCGTAACAAGCATTCTATACCTATTTGGAACATAAAATTTAACTACTACAATTGTAGAAGATAGATGTCTCCACCTTTTCACTATTTTCTTATAAATTTGATCGAGATTTGTATTCTCGGATATGGAAATAATAAGAGCTTCGTTACCATAAGAACAAACAACCATGAAATGCTCTTTGAAGCCATGACAATGAAAAAAGGAAGGATGAACATGTTAAGCGGTGGAGCCGTATCCAACTCCACCCCACTTACCTTCATGCCACTTGTGCGCCATGTCATTGGAACCATGGTTTGGAAGTCCTTATCTTCAACAACAGATGAAGACGATAAGGAGGCTGACGTGGTGATTCGCAATAGAAGTAGCCGACGATCACATTGGAACGGTGATGAGGATGAAGATGGTTGCTTCGTCTTCCCTGGGATGAGCGAACTAGAGACTTTGCTCGCTGATTCGGGGGGGGGGGGGGGGGGGGGGTTGTAAGAGCACTGTAGAGGAAAAAGAAGAAATTAAGAATGTAAGGTACGTGGGTTTCTCCTTGGAGTGAGTTGTTCTTCCCTTGTTTCTTTTTCTTTTGTTTTTCTTTCTCTTGTTTGTACTTCTCTCAACATATATACAAAATATCGGTGGGATCTTCGTGGACGTAGCCCAACTTGGGTGAACCACGTTAAAATCTTGTGTTGATCTGTGTTTTGCTTGCTGATCTACTTCTCCCGAATCTATTCTTCATATCATCCCATTCCGTAACAATTACTATAAGAGCTCTGTTTGTGGTTCGAGTGGGAGCAATGGAAGATGGAAAGTTGAGAATAGAGAAGTTCAGTGGGACGAACTTCGGGCTGTGGAAGATGCAGATTGAAGACTACCTTTATCAAAAGGATCTCTATCTTCCGCTTGGAGAGAAAACTAAGAAGAGAATGGATATGACCGACGACGAGTGGGAGATCCTAGATCAAAAAGCCCTCGGGACGATTCGCCTCTCTTTGGCAGCGTCTGTTGCATTCAACATACCAAAGGAGAAGATCACAGCCGGTCTCATGAGTGCATTGGCAAGGATGTACGAGAAGCTATCGGCATCAAACGAGGTGTTCTTGATGAAGAAGCTATTCAATATGAAGATAGCTGAAAACAGAAGTGTTGCTGAACATCTGAATGAGTTCAATACCATCACCAGTAATTAGTTGAACTCGGTTGGCATCAACTTCAATGACGAGATTCGAGCTCTGTTAATCTTGTCTTCCCTAACGAAAAGCTAGAATGGGCTGGTCATGGCCTCAAGCAACTCCTCTGGATCATCTAATCTGAAGTATGATGATGATGTTGGTGTTCAGCGAGGAGATCAGAAGGAAAGGCTCCGGCAAAGCATAAGGGATGGCTTTACATGTAGAGGGTAGAGGCCGGTCATAGTATAGTTCAAAGAACCATGGTAGATTGAAGTCTAGAAAAAGCAAATCAAAATTTATCAAAGACAAAGGAGATGACTGCTGACACTGTGGCAAGAAGGGGCATATTAGGTGCTTCAGTAAGGCCTATAAAAATTAGACAGAGAGCACTACACAGGAAACTAGCTCTTCAACAAATGTTGCTGAAATTTCTGATACTGATGCCTTACTTTTGTCCTTGGATGGGCAGGCTGAATCATGGGTCATAGATTCCAGTGCCTCTTTTCATGCTACTGCACAGAAGGACATCTTTACACATTATGCCCAAGGAGATTTTGGATGCGTCTACCTTAGAGATGGAGAGCCATGTAACATCATTGGCAAAGGAGATGTGCAGATCAATATAGCAGCATTTCAGTTTTGAAGTTGACAGATGTGAGACATGTGCCCAGTCTCAAAGAAGTCTTATATTTGTTGGATAGCTTGCTAGTGCAAGCTATGTTACTTCACTTGTTGGTGACTCTTGTAAGATCATTAAAGGATCTATGGTGGTTGCCCGTGGTAAGAAAGAAGGCACGCTTTATGTGATAGAGGGCACTGTGAGTTCCATCTCAGTTGCAGAGTCAAGCACAGATTCAACACTATGGCATTGTAGATTTGGACATATGAGCAAGAAGGAAATGAAGATCATGTATATCAAAGGAAAGCTCTTAGGGCTCAAATCAGTGGATCTAGAGTTTTGTGAAGATTGCATCCATGGAAAGCAGAAGAAAGTGAGTTTCTTGAAATGAAGACAGCCTCGACAGCCACAGAAGTTGGAGTTGGTCTATACTGATGTCTTTGGACCAACCCAGGTATGCTCATTTGGTGGTTCTTCATATTTTGTCACTTTCATAGATGATGCTACAAAAAAACTATGGGTTTATTTTTTAAAGAATAAATCTGATGTATTTGATGTCTTCAAAAAGTGGAGAGCTCTAGTTGAGAATGAAATAGGTCTGAAGCTGAAGTGCTTCAGGTCAGATAATGGAGGAGAGTATTGCAGCAGAGAGTTTGAGGAGTATTGCCCTATCCATGGAATCAGGTGAGAGAAGATAATTGTAGGGACACCGTAGCAGAATGGTGTAGCTGAGCACATGAACCACGTCATCATGGAGCGTGCCAGGAGCATGAGACTGCACGCTGGATTGCCTAAACAGTTTTGGGCGGATGCAATGAACACTGCTGCATATTTGATAAACAGAGGACCCTCAGTTTCATTGGATGAAGGATTACCAGAGGAGGCATGGACTATGGGAAGGAGGTAAATTTATCATACCTAAGAACTTTTGGCTGCATTTCTTATGTTCATGAGGATTCTACAAGTAGGAACAAATTGGATGCAAAGTTTAGAAAATGTATTTTCATTGGATATGGAAACTCCTATTGTTATCAGAAAGTCTACTAGAACTGTTAACGCTCCCAGTCGTTATTCTCCTTCTCTACATTATTTATTGTTGACTGACAATGGTGAACCAGAGTGTTATGAAGAGGTTTTTCAAGTTGATAAGGTTTTTCAAGTTGATAGCACCACAGCTTGGCAGAAGGCTATGAATGAGGAGATGGACTCCTTGATGACAAACCAAACTTGGGATTTGGTTCAGTTGTCTACAGAAAAGAAAGCTCTTCACAACAAGTGGGTTTATAGGCTAAAAGAGAAACAAGATGGCACCAAGAGGTACAAGGTCAGATTGGTTGTAAAAGATTTTCAACAGAAAGCAGGTATAAATTACACTGAGATTTTTGCTCCTGTCATTAAATTGACTACTATTAGATCTGTGTTGAGTATGGTGGCATCAAAGGATTTGTATCTTGAGCAGTTAGATGTGAAAACCGCATTCCTCCATGGTGATTTAAAGGAGGAAATTTATATGCATCATCCAGAAGGTTTTGAAACTCTAGGAAAAGAAGAGATGGTGTGTAGGCTCAAGAAGAGCCTATATGGCTTAAAGCAAGCTCCCAGATAATGGTATTTGAAATTTTACAGGTTTATATCTATGCACGGTTACACCAGATGCAATGCTGACCACTACTGTTTTATTAAGAAATTTGATGACTCTTATATTATACTGCTTTTGTATGTAGATGATATGCTTATTGCAGGATCAAACATGGAGGAGATCCAGAATCTCTAGAAAGAGTTATCACATATGAGTTTGTTATGAAGGTTCTGGGTCCAGCCAAACAAATCCTTGGTATAAGAATCACTAGAGACAGAGCAAACAGAAAGCTGAAGTTGTCATAGAAGAGCTATATTAAGAAGATCCTACAGAGGTTCAATATAGAGAAGGTAAAACCTGTTAACACTCCGTTGGCTAGTCACTTCAAGCTTAGCAAGAATCAATATGCAAAAACTCCAGATGATAGGGCTTATATGAAGAAAGGTACCTCTCAGGAATTTGAGAGGTACTACTAATCATGGATAATGGTATGGAGGCTCAGAGATCAGGCTTTAGAGGTATATGGACTCAGATCTCGCAGGTGATCTGGATAGCAGGAAAAGCACCAAAGGTTATATGTTTACTTTGAACAACGCAATAGTTAGTTGGGCTTCAAAGCTACAGAAGATAGTTGCTTTATCCACTACAGAGGCCGAGTATGTTGCAGCAACAGAGGCGTGCAAACAGCTAATATGGTTTAAGAACCTGATGACAGAATTGGGAAATCTGCAAGAAGATGTTAAATTGTACAGTGATAATCAGAGTGCAATCTATCTTGCAAGGAATTTAGCATTCCAGTGTAAGACAAAGCATATAGATATCAGGTATCATTTTATCCGCTCTCTTTTGGGGGATGGTTAGTTTACTTTTATGAAGATCCATACCAGCAAAAATTTTATAGATATATTAACCAAGGTAGTTACAGTTGAGAAGTTGAAGGCATGCTCAGCTTCTCTTGGTCTTTCACACTGAAGACAGAGTAAAGATTCTGCCCGATTGAGCTATGATACATGTTGAGGCTCATGTACACAAGCATTATGCTTGAGATGAAGACGTTGTTTGTAGAGTTTGATCATGTTTTTGAGTGGGAGGTTTGTTAAGCGGTGGAGCCGTATGCAACTCCACCTCACTTACCTTCATGCCACTTGTCGCCATGTCATTGGAACCATGGTTTGGAAGTCCTTATCTTCAACAACAGATGAAGATGATGAGGGGGCTGATGTGGTGATTCTCAACAGAAGTAGCCGACGATCACGTTGGAACGATGATGAGGATGAAGATGGCTGCCTCGTCGTCCCTGGGATGATCGAACTAGAGACTTTGCTTGCTGATTCGTAGGGGTTTGTGAGAGCACTGCAGAGGAAAAAGAAGAAATTAGGAAAATGAGGTTCTTGGGTTTTTCCTTGGGAGTAAGTTGTGTTGCTCCTGTTTCTTTTTTCTCTGTTTTTTTTCCTTGTTTGTACTTCTCTCAACATATATACATAATATTTGTGGGATCTTCTTGGACGTAGCCCAACTTAGGTGAACCACGTTAAAAGCTTGTGTTGATCTGTGTTTTGCTTGCTGATCTACTTCTCCCGAATCTATTCTTCATATCATTCTATTTCGTAATAGAATAAATGCTATTTTAACAATGAAGCAAAAGGAATGCTGCCATGGGGACTGTTTTCAGTACAGGATATCAGCAATGACAGCTAAAGAAGAAGAGAATCCAAGATATCTCTTTGCACGGCAATGGCAAATAGAGAAGAACCTAGTGAGCATGTAGGAAATCAGGATTTCGGGAATGAAAATTGCCATGTTATCTCTGAATCGCAATTAACCCAAAATCTTTGGACTAGAAATATCAGTTTAGGTCAACAGGAACTCTCTGTTATACTAGAGTCAGAGGGAGAGTGGGGGAGAGAGACATCGTAGCCATATCCTGGATAAGAAAAGGGACTCTTGGTGTTTTCGGTCAACAGGGACTCTCGGCGAATGGATAAAAAGAGAATCCAGAAATTAATTTCGCACAGCAAAGAGAAAACATAAGAAGAGGGATCACCCGACAAAGAGAAAACAGAGAAGGAGGAACTCTAGGCGTTTTCGGTCAACAGGGACTCTTAGCGAACGGATAAGAAGAGAATCTAAGAATCATCTCCCATGGCAAAGAGAAAACAGAGACGAAGAGAGCAGCGATAAGAAGAGAATCCATACGGAAAAGAGAAAACAAAAGAAGAGGAATCGCACGACAAAAAGAAAATAGAGAAGTAGAGAGACTCTCAGCATTTTCGGTCAATAAAGACTCTCAGCGAATGGATATGAATATATTCCAACATTCATCTCCCATGGCAAAGAGAAAACGGAGAAGAGAGCGGTGGCTCAGGAAACATCGGGATACAAGAGTCATGAAATTCCAACGGACTCTATTTTCCGCCTTCAAATGTCTTCCGTGGGGTCGTGGGGGCATCTTCGGAACTATAATTTTGAACAAAAACACTCTCCAAGATAGGGAATTAAGCTTTGCAAAGTCCTTGGATCAAAAATTTCAATTTTGGTCAACAGAGACTCTCTGTTATAACAGAGTCATCAAGAGGGTGGGGAATTAATTTCCACTTTTTTATATTGTATCTATCGATAATGAAGATTTTTTGATTCATACAAGCTTAAGATGATAAGGGCCAAAACGTCTCAATAAAATATTTTTTGAACATCAGGAGAATATTAATAAATCACCCATAGTCTAAAATCAAGAGTTATTGAACGACCAGAAAATTAAGTTCCAACAGTAGTGACATTACCAACAGTAGTGAACTTCAACTAGATAGCTATAAATTGGTGATATAGTAGCACTCAAACAAAATCACTAATGAAGCTAGAGTTAACATGTTGAGTTTAAAAAATTTCGATTTCTGACCCAAATAATCCTAAACTTTGGTTGAACATTTCACTTTATCCACTTTTATTTTTTACACAGACTCGCTAAATTTTGATCTTTTTCCTTGGCATGTATGTAGATGTAGCAAGAAGTGCCAACGCTAGGCTATGAGAGTCTCAGAACCACAAGTCCAGGGACCATGCAAAAAATGCAATAACTATATATAGTCTAGTATATCATGTAGCGGGCTTTACTGGTGGCGATTGTTGAGGGATTCCGAGGCAGGTGCTTTTGAATCAAGGAATGTTATTAGGTTCTCTACTCCACCTCAGTTTGCAAGCTTATCATATGTCTCATCTATGAGTTGTGGTTGCTCTTCCCTGATCTTTGCTGAATAAGATGGATATTATTTTATCCGTAGCCTGGACACATAAAGAAGTAATGTGATGGAATGTTGGCTTTTATGACAGTTAATTTCATTGGAAAGGACAAATAAAATGGAGAAATTCAACACAAAAGCAACAAAAGATATGGACCAGGCTTACAAACTAAAATATTAATGATACTAGAGGAACCGATTTTTCCCATACCATAGATAAAAAAGGTCACTAGTTTTAGTTATCCATTTTGAGTTCTATTAAATTCGTAAACTGAGAGTAAGTAGCCTTGAGCATTAGAAATCAAAAGTTGCTCGATGTAGCTGTGTTCATTGGTTCGGCAAATTGTTGACCGTTGGGGCCTAGAATTTCAAATCACCTTTTGGTGACCAAACCACCATTTCGGAAAGATATGTTTCAAATTTCATATAAATTCTTCTTCTTTAGGGTCGTGTTTATTTAGATTCGAACAATGACGTGTTTCTCTTTAGATGTCTTGGCCTATGGTTTTCTATATATAGTTCCATGTGCATGCTTGGTTCCTGTTCCTAACTGATGTCTAAAGGTTTTGACTCTCTTAAGAACAGTGAAATCTCGCTTATTTCATTTCTTTTTCTAAAAAAAAGTATTTATAAACAAATAAATGGGTTAATTATAAGCTCAACGTTTAGATCTGTGCTCATAAACATAGTGTCGATTGATGGTAAATATATATGGTTAGATAAGTGTAAATTTCTTATACAACAACGGGGAACAGGAACACTAAGGGCTCATTTGGTTCGCGGAAAAAGAAGGAGAGAAAGTGTGGTGAATGGAAAAGTAATGAGATGCCTTTTGTTTGGTTGGAGTTTTCAAATAAGAGAGACGAAAAAGTTGTATTTCTATGGGAATATGATTCCCATGTTTCATGGAAAAGTCTTTTCCATGAGAAAATGAGAAAGTTACTTTTCCGTGAGCCGACAGGAATCACTTCATTTTTATTTTTTCCTCAAAAAAGTCCTTCAGCATTAAAGAGGCATTAAAGACCTAATTTTTATTAAGGGTATAATAGGAATTATATATAACTTTTCCAGAAAAGTGGATGGTCAACCAAACATAAGCACTTTAGAAATTTGTCACTTTCTCATTATCAACCCAACATCCCAAAAGTACTTTTACAGGCATTCTCTTTCCAGAAATCTGCTTTCCAAGAATTACATTCCTAAGAGAAAAAATGTTTCCCGCGAATCAAACGAGCCTTAAGAGAGTATAGATCTATGGGCACGGAAATATATACCAAGAGAGTCAGGAAGGGAAGGAGAATAGATCCTCGATTACAGAGATTAAGTTAACGTACCATTTATCACACATGAAAGAAGAGCCACTGGGTTAGATTGAGAAGAGAAATCGATTCCATCGATCTTTGTAATTAACCAAAATATTTATTTCTGCATGCAGTAAACAATGAACATAATAAAGACATTTACTTAGATTAGTCAACCAATTTCATATATATTATGAATTAATTATCTTTAAGAGTCTCAATTGGATCAGCTCAGGATCACAATTTAGTCGGTCAGTCATTTAATATGAGGACGACCAAAAATTCCTTGACAACCAAAAATTGATTTTGCAATCTCAATTGGGATCCGAATATCGAACCTTTGAATTCCTGATGACTCAGAAACCTGCAGGTAGGTGGCAACCACTCAGACCATTCTACAAATGCTGCCTCCACGTTACGTGCATGCATGAAGGACATCTGCCATGCAGCAGCCGCAAACAAACAAGCAATCGCGCCCCTCCAAAGTTGATATAAATGGCTATAAACCCTAGCTTTACCTCCCAAGCCAAGGCCTATAGATTAGTCGAGAAGCCTTTGCAAGTGAGGTGCTAGGGATGGAGAGAAATCTTGTGCCTGCAGGCGTGGTGTTCTTGATGCTAATCTTGTTTGCTTCAGGTAAAACTCATCTTCGCATGCATGTATTACAGCATATATATATATACCTCTCCTTGGGTTTCTCCCTTCTTTTTTGTGCTTTCCAAATTGGTTGAAGCTTATATAGCTGCAAGCGTTTGGAAAGCTCATGTCTTTTTAGGCTGCTTAACAAAAGTCATGACTCCTTCCACTAGTGGTATTAATATGTAAAAACAAAAAGAGAACAAAGGGAAATTAAGAAAAATAATGAGAAAACAGCTTTACTTTGGATGGTCACCCTAAAAGGGCCATAATTTTGCTCTACACTCTTAACTATGTTATGATCTTTATTTACCATGTGCTTGACATCGATGCATGCATGCTTGCACGGATGCATGCATGGCTATCGAGATGATGACAGTTGCCGGTGCAAGATTGTGCGAGTCGCAAAGCCACACGTACAAGGGAACGTGCACGAACAACCATAACTGCGCCATTGTATGCCAAAGAGAGGGAAGGGGATTTACTGGTGGCAGGTGCAGGGGATTCTGGCGAAAGTGCTACTGCACCAAGATATGTTAGGTGCTGCATCTCACTCTTAGCATCCAAGCTATTGTACGTACATGGATCTGCTTTAAAAAATATGGGATATTATGTATGTGGGAAGATTATTCTCCGTTGGTAGTTCTCTGTAGTTCTTCTCTGGGACATGCTTTGAGGTTTCTAGCTTTCCAGTGTTCTTATCTGGGATATGGTATGTGTAAGAAAATTACTTTGGATTATTTTGTGCCTCCTGGTATATATACACTTGATATAAAGTTTGATATGGATGAATGATGAATCATTTGTAGGTCTGCTTATCTTTTGGTGATGAATATATATATATATATATTATAGCAATCCATGATCTCGCTATCCAGAAGTATTTTTTGTCCCTGACGAGATTTAAATTACTCAGTCTATGGTTAGTCTCTATGAGTCCATCATGCAGAGCTATGGATCAGGTCAGTTTTGATACTATTTTTAACGATCGAAGATCTCACCTAAAAAAACTAGTCGGAAAGTTTTTATGTTTTTTAGTTCAATATATTTATTCAAAATTTTTCTATTGAATAACCCATATGGAATTAAATATACATTAGTACGAATTTTCATATACAGATGGTGTGTTCTAAGGGGACCATCCTTATCACGACCATGGAACTAGTGATGTGGAAGAGTGCATATCTCGAAATTTCTCTCTTTTTTAAGAATTTTTGCATATAAGAGTTTATGAAATTTAAGAAATAGTATGTATGTAATTTCTTATGTCAAACAAGACTAAAAAACTATGCATCATGCACCAGTATTGATGAACATTATATTCTGAAAATTGTATATTGATTCATTTGAAAGGTATATATTAGTTTGTTAGATAATTAATTTATTTGGTGTGTATCATCTGGTCATATAATGCATACTAGTAAAAAGTATATTTTGAAAACTGAGTATCGAAGATAAATATTAGATCACTATTGGATGTGTATTAAAAAAAAATGCAGTATTATTGAAAAGTCGACGAGTATGTATCATCTGGTCATGTAGTATGTACTACTGAATATGATGCTCTAAAAATTATGTATCAATTTGCTTAGAAGTATAGATTAGGTTGCTTGATTACCAATTTGCTAAATGTATATTACCTAGCCGTGTACTATATACTAATGAACGTCATATCTTAAAAACTATATATCGATTTACTTAGAGGTATATATTGGCTTACTAGATAACTAATTTGCTTGGTGTGTATTATCTAACCATATAGTATGTATAGGTAAAAGGTATGTTCTAGAAACAAGAAAAAAAGGATGGCGTGTGCAATTTTTTTCTTCTTGTTTTTTTTAATCATGAGATTGACAACTCCCCTGGTAGGAGTTTCTAATTTTCAAAGTCTTTCTTTAAGATGGGCACTAGGAAAAACATGGTAAAATAAAATATTTGTCTTATATTTTTTTCTTTGGTGTACACTCTATATGATTTTTTCTCAAATAGAGGTAGACCGCTCATCTATGAGAGAAAACTCGAGCAAATTGAGTTTTTGTGTGCTAGTATGATCTAATCAAATGAGGCAAAGGGTTGATACCAGTTCGCTTGATCTTTCTACCATTAGTCACATTTGCTTCAGATAAAATTTATCTTCATTTATGTTAAAAAATATTTTTGAATTATTTAAATTATTTTTGTCTCTCCTTGCAATAAGTCTATTTGCAGATCCCCAAACCCCGCTTCCCTAATCCCATAAGCGAAAAATTGAAAAAGTGATATGCTTTGTTAGCAGGGTTTAGAATCTATTAATAAAATTTATGCTATGGGAGATAAGGCAGGTTGTTCACTCTTATATGCTTCATAGTTTTAAGAGTAGAAAGTTTCTAATCATCATATCTTTGTTTTCTTTCATAAAATAAGAATACCTTATTATCAATTGTCATGAGAAATATCTTATATACTTTAATAATTTTTTATGTCTATTTTCAATATATCTAAATGAGAGGAAAAATGGATATATTTACAGCAAGTGAGGTGTATATCTATAGGACTCCTAAAAGCAAATATTAGGGGTCTTGGTTGTTGGTTTGGTCATCCTCATTTAGATGACTGAAATATCAAAGGGACGGCTAAAATATCCTTCATTAACGCAAATAACAATTCTACGTTCTATCAAGGAAGCTAAGCGATCTTAGTTCTGTTTCTGTTGTCTTAGTTCTTATAGCCTTAGCGTGAGATTAAGGAACAAGCAACCTACGTCTTAGTTCTCTTTCAGCTGTCGAAACAATCAACTAAATCTCTGTATTATTCCTATAAATCTTAGATATCTAATACTAAATAAAATAATATAAATCAAAGAGAAGAGTTGAATGATGGAGGAAATAGTCTCTCCTTTGACATGGAATAAGAGTCTACATACGAGTTACAGAAACCATATGGGGAAGCTACCACCAAAAAAAAAAAAAGCCCTACCCATCAATACCTATACGACCAATATTTCCAACCGTACAGATACCATGCTATGCCATCCATCTATTTAGCAAGTCCATTTACGACAGATCCAATCAATTAGTACTGGGAAAATCGAGCACCACTTTTATGACAGCGTGGACAGCGCAATTAACTTGCTGCCTGTGCGGCACAGCATATGGCCATGATGTTTACAATATTGCATGCATGCATAAAGAACAGATTCAGGGTGCATGCGTTTGGTTTACGACCAGAATCGAAATGGGTTGAAATAAGAATAGACATGGTTAAATCCCCCGACACATTTGGTTTGTAATCAAAATCTGAATTGGAATGAAATTTGAATACTGTGGAAGAGTAGGAATTAAATTTTGGAGGATTGGGACGTTCATATTCCCCCTAGAATTGTAATGGAAATAGGACTCCTTTCAACCAAGTGGCTGAAATAGGAGTCACTCATTTCTATTCCTATTCTAGAGTCCAATTTATCCAACCAAATATGCCCTCAAAAGTAAATATAAAGCTAGTAAACAACATGAGAGAAAACAGGACAACCATACCAGTGGTTAAAGCCTGAAAATATGCATATTTCATCGTTATTCCACAGTTATTTGTAGTATGGTGGTGAGCCTGGGCTTCCTATACCTTCTCAGAAGCAAAGAAGAGCAGACAACACTCACAGATGAGAAAGCCATGCAAGCACCGGCCAACCATGGTGGCATCTTAAGCCCCAAGAAGGGGAAGAGAACCCCAGCTGCCACTGGAATGGCGATGATATTATAGGCCATTGCAAAGAAGTAGTTCCAACGTATACGAGCAAATGTTTTCCTCGAGAGGTCAATGGCTGTGATGATGTCCTCAAGGCTGTTCTTCACCAGCACATAGTCTGCAGCTTCGATGGCGATATCGGTTCCCGCACCAATTGCCATTCCAACATCAGCAGCCGCAAGGGCAGGGGAGTCATTGATGCCATCACCAACCATTGCAACCATACTTCCGTCCTTTTGGAGGGAGCGCACAACATCAGCTTTCCCCGCTGGCATCACCTCAGCTCTCACATCTTCAATGCCAACCTGCAAGTAAAAGAGGAAAGCTCATTGTTCCAGTCACATTGATGAAGTACAATCACAAGGATTGATATTTGAGAAATAACTCAGCATTGAGAAAAATTCAAATTTGCAACACTTGCCAAGAGTTCAGGAATAATTACTACGCATAAAAGTTGCATAGATATTAGAAATAAAAAGAAGCAAAAGTTCATAATATGTCAATATGGAGGTTAGTGCATAAAGAAGTGTAAGGCAACCACCACCAGCAACAGCAACACTACTGCCATCACCAACAAAAGACATCATTATTCGTTAACCTTTACCCATGAGTATTTCATATATAAGTGATGAATAATTTTTGAAGCACTCATAACATTAATAAACTTTAAAAAAAACAAAATTCTTGATAGAATTATTATTTTAATAACTTCAATAGTCGTTTTGCCACTGAAAAAGTTTGTGACTAGCTCAGGAAACTTTTAATAGTTGGAAGGATGCTGGTGCCGTGACTTCAGGTGAAAAAAGTCAGTATTTCTTTAGAAAAAGAAAAGAAAAGAGTTCAATGCTTTCTATAACCTCGTAAATGAAAATGCAAACATGTAAGGTTATGTGCCTTCAAGTTTGCAGTGTGGATTGTATAAGAAAGATGGCACAAATCAACATTAAACCTTTATGTCATAAATATCTATGCTTCTAATGAATGAGGTGAGGGCCCCAAAAATCCAACCTCCTTTCCAACAGCTTGTGCTGTCCTCCAGTTATCCCCTGTTAACATAATTGGACAAACTCCCATCTTCTTCAGGCCTTCCACAACAACTGCTGCTTCTCTTTTTAAGGGATCAGCTACGCCCAACACTCCAATGAAGGTACCATGATATGCCACAAGGATACCTGTCTTAGTATTCATTTCGAGGTCCACTATAAAATTTTCAGCTTCAGTAGGAACAAGAACCCCATTTTCAGCTAACAGATTCCGATTGCCAACCTGTTAAGATATTTATAACTGAGTTAGGCAAGATTTTGTTTAAAAACGACAAATGCACATGCACAGACATACATAGTATATGTAAAACATACACAACACTTCTCATTGAATCCTTGCGAGTGAAGTTGAAAATCTTTTCACCATAAACATGCATCAAGATTATTATCTTAATACTTTATAGACTGGTGCCAGAAATCTAATAACCTGTACCCCATCCCTCTACGAGGATACCACACTGTACGCACCAATATCGCTGCACATCTATGGCCGAACGGTTGCTGATTAAGTAGTTCACAGATGAATACATTGATTGATGAGAGAGAGAGAGAGGGAGGGAGGAAGCAAGCAAGCAAGAACATGTCTGAGAGATAGAGATGGAGGGAGGGAAGAAGGGATGATTTCTTGTTTATGAACTCACCAGAACCCTTTTTCCATTGATCAAGCACTGCACACCTCTCCCAGGCACAGCAGAAAAATCCACAGCTTCTAGAAGCCATTCAGATAATCTTTCTTCTTTGCGCTGCTTTCCAGAATCTTTGTCTGTAGGAAGCTTCCCAAAGAAATAATGGTATGCATAATCTAGGATTGCTCTAGCAAGAGGGTGTTCACTGCTAGCCTAAACTACATTAAAAAGCGAAACACAGTTATTGTTTTGTAGTCGTCATTGTTCGAATGAAACGAGGAAATGCTTAGACTCTTTGTCTCACCTCAGCAGATGCAACTAAAGTGAGAAAGTCATCAAGTTCCATTTCTGTGAAAACTTTTGCAGTTGTAACAGCAGCTTTCCCTTGAGTAAGGGTGCCTGTTTTATCAAAGATCACATACTGCACATTCTGAGCTCTCTCTAAGGCATCCCCTCCTTTTATTAAGACCCCATGAGTTGCACCCACACCTGTTGCTACCATAACAGCAGTAGGGGTTGCCAGACCAAGGGCACAAGGACATGCAACCACCACCACAGATATTGAAAACATGAGGGAGAAAATGAAACAATTGCTACTTTCTCTGATCCATGAATCTGGATATGCTCCTAGCGATCCACAGAGAAACCTATACGAAATAAGACAGAGGATAACTACCAAAACAAGTTTGGAAAAAAACCAATCACCAGAACCAGTTTATAAATGCTTTTATGCTGGTAAGTAAACCTACCATCCAAAGAATGTCAAAAAGGACATGGTGATAACGATGGGAACAAAAATGCCGGCAACCTGTAATTGATTAAAGTAATCCGTAAAGATCATGACCATTTTTTTGTCCCAATTGTCGGACAAGACAAGGAATCGTAAGCAAGTAGAACAGAAAATATAGTGCTCAAACGAATTGAAAAAAAATATAGTAAAAACATGAATATGCATTCACCTACAGTGTGCATGGCAGCATTGGATATTAACATCAATATCTAAAATCTGAATCTGTGAAACCACTAGGAATTAGTGCTCAACCATACAATCTTTTACCATAAAAAGCCTAGCAAGATAGGCCATCATGTCGTTGAAGTAGTCCCTACTTTGCCTCACTACCACTACTTTCAGGTCCATCTGTTTCCAGTTTCTGATACGGTAGTGGGACAGACTGTGCATTAAATTGTTAATATACAACAAGTTCAGCCATTTTTTTTATCTTATTTAGGATGCATGAATTTGTAACATCAAATATCACTGGGTAAGGAGTTCATATATGTTCATCCATAAGCCACCTGTAGATTCTCTTCCTTCAGTCATTCATAAGCTTAACCAATACAAAAGTTGCAAACTTCATAGATTATTACAAGTAAAACTACGTAATCAAAGCAAAACCTAAAATAGTAACATTTTTGGTCTTGGAAATGTTAGTTCTGTTGATATTTTGTACACAGTTTAGTATCATCATAGTAAGGTATTCATCATGGTTATACAACTAACAAGTCTGGAGAATGAATACATCAAGAGCCAGCTGACTCCTTTAACAAATAAAACTGTTTCTTCATCAGGTGTTCTAGTATTATCTTGTTATGCACAACAATGACAGTATTGAATGGAACATGCCAGAACATTTTTCACATTGTTTAGTTATTTAATTGGCAAAGGGAAATAACTAACTCTTTTTCTGAATAGAAACAATTAACATCCTGAAGAAAAAAATTAAAGAAAGGAACACGGCAAGGAAGAATAATTTCAGTTTTATGGGACAACGGACCTAAAAACATCTCTATGGCAGATCAACCAGCCACTTAAAGTTCAGATTACAGAAAGAAGGAAAAAATATGCAAGAGATACAATTCATCAACACCATAAAAAAAACATATACTAAATAAAAACAAATTGTTCATACTTACATAGTCGGCAAATTTTTGAATAGGTGCTTTGGACATCTGGGCTGTCTCAACCAGAGAGATTATCTGGCTCAAGACTGTATTAGATCCCACTTTGGTGGCTTGCATATGAAGGACACCATGTAAATTCATTGTGCCTCCAATAACTGAAGAAGATATTTCCTTGAGGATTGGAAAAGATTCACCAGTTACCATACTTTCATCAACATGACTTGTACCCCAAACTACGATGCCATCAGATGGAACCTTTGAACCAGGAAGAACTTTCAACATATCACCTGGTTGAATTAACAATGCATCTATCTCTCTCTCTACAATGTATCTTCCTTCTAAAATCCGAAAACAGAGAAGCAGAACAAAGTTAGAAATAAAAAAAAAAAGAAAAAAAAAATCCAGATCGTTATTCTTAAGCTAGCATCGACAAAAGAAACCACTAGATACTCAACAAAGGAAATGCAAGACATGATAGAAATGGTCCCACTAATATCAGATACTTTTTGACAAGTACCAATGTCAGATATTTAACATGTTTTTTTTTTATGAAAATAGACCTAGTTTAGTAAATAGAAAGCCTCTCAGATCATGTACAGTGATTATACCTGCATCTTTCACCATCAAAAGAGCTGTCCCAGGGGCAAGTTCAACTAACTTCTTGATAGCATCTGATGTCTTCCCTTTTGCAAGAACTTCCAAATACTTTCCAAATAACACAAAGGTAATTATCATCGCACTTGTCTCAAAATATATTGGGGGCCAGAACCCAGTATGTGCACCATATAGAAGTGCACCAACAGAGTAAAAGTAAGAAGCAGAAGTCCCCAGCACAACCAAAACATCCATGTTTGTAGATGCATGTCGCAGTGCTCTATAAGCAGATACATAGAAACGCTTACCGATAATAAACTGCACAATACTCACCAGTACCCACTTCAACAAATCACCCATCAAAAAGGGCCCACAATGCATGCGCAAGATGGAATTTACAAAAGGTATGCGAGGACACACCATCCGTATGAAAAAGACAGGAATCTGCCGCACAAAAAAAATAGAAACTAATAAGAACATAATACACCTTGAATATGTAAGAAAGCATTATAAGAAGCACAAGAACAAAAACATACATGAGCCAGAACCTCATGGAAGAGCAATATAGTGAAGTTATTTTCACAGCATGAAGAATCATACTCACACTGAGAAATAGACTGGAGAGGAAAAGCCAAAGCATTTTTGAGGCTTCTTGTGCATCACTTGAAGCTGCTAGAGCATATGGGTTCCGTACATGCATTTTAAGCCTCCCACCGCTTCCTCTCTCAATGGAATCAACTATAAGTCTCAGACCAATGGCTTCTGGATCGAATATAACCTCAACTTCCGAAAGGGAAATATTTACCTCAAATTGCCTCACCCCTGTCATATTCCTAAGTATTCCTTGTAAAACGTGTACATCTTTCTCACTTGACAATCCATCTACACCTAATAAAATTTTATCTTGGTCACTACTTTGTAGAAAGGCAGCATCAAAGCCAGCATCCTCAATTGCATGAACAATTTCATCTTTACTTATGACTGATGGATCATACTCGACCTCCCCTAGTGAGGTTGCCAAGGCAACTACAGCTCTTTTTACACCAGGTAGCTTTCTCAAAATCCCTTCAACAGAGTTTACACAGGCTGCACATGTCATGCCCCCAATCCTAAATTGCCCCGACAAGACCTTTTGTGATCTTGACATGGTATTATTAGAATCTGGGAGTATCTCAGCTTCAAATCCTGCATCATCAATAGCATCCTTTATATCTTCATCCTGAACAAAGAATCAAAGTTCAGTAAGTGGCATCCGAAGATGAAAAGTCAAAAAAAAAGAAAAGAAAAGAAAACAGTTGCACAACATATTTGAAATTGTCGGGATAATATGTTCAACACAAAAACCGAAAAATAGAATATAATGCACTAGTAAAAAAGTGATAAATTATGAGAGATAAGCAAATCCAATATGCATTCGGCACGAATCATCCCTACCTCAATAATTATTCGTATAAAGGTGCACATTCCTGTAGAATTCAGAAATTTAAAAAGACGAATCCAAATATACTCTAGTGATTTTAAAATTCTATATCTTTATTTCATGATAGGTCACATCATGCTTTGCCAACTCCAAGTAGATGGAAATAGGCATCTTGGCTTATGTTCTTCAAGATGATACTATTCAGACATTCCCAATGCCATCTAGCCAAACAAATACAGCAAAGACTAAATGCCTCAAGAAGGTGAAGATCAATGAATCCCATCAAGAAGAAAGACAGAAATTATCTTGTACACGTTAAAAAAAAAGGAGAGAAACCTCTCTATGATGCAATTCTACAAGAAGCTGAAGGTGTCTGTTTCCCATCAGTAAAAGGGCCAATAGCCAACCACTAACATTCAGGCACATAGAGAAAAGGAACTGAGATTTACAAATATCAAATAGTAGTAAATATGAATATAAATCATGAATGCGATAAACAAATCCAATATCCAGAGTTTTAAAGAATATCAATGAAAGAAAAAATAGAAGTTTCAAATAATAAAAAGTTATACCTGACATTCTAATTGAACATGAACAAATAAGGCTGTGTTTAGACCTCCTTAATTTCTAAATCATGATCTTGTCCCAATTCTTGATTTAGAATTTTCAGTTTTTGATAGTTGAGAATTTTCAGCAAGGTGTTTGGTTGGTAAAAGGAGAAAGTTCCAAAATGGAAAATCGTAGGATGATATATCCTAGAGAAAAAATAATGAATTTTGATAATTCTAGTCAATATAGAAATTTCTAGTTTCATGATCTGAGGATCCCGAAATTTCATGTACTGCCAAACACTGAGTTACTAAAAACCTTGTAATTTCAGAAACCACAAAAGATTGCAACATATCATGATCTTTTAGAAACACATCATAAGTGTAACAAGTATTTCGCACATATAATCAAGTCATACGAGAAACAAGGGCAGCTTGTCAAATGTGTAAACACTTAGAAATGTACTACAAAGAAAATAAATCAAGTGGAATATCAATAAAGAAACTGTCAAAGGAACCTAAATCTGAAGAGAAGCAGATTACAATAGAATCTAGAAAAGAAAAAAATATGCCTTACTAGAATCTCATTTATGACAATAATTTTTAGATAACTAAACAGGGAAGGAAATATAAGAAACGTGAAAAGAAAAGGATGATATCACTGAAGTAAATAAATAAAAGTTATAAACTATATTTGAACTTTCATGCCCATAAGAAGTCAAGAAGAAAACATAAAAAGTTGTAATCTTTTTCTTCTTTTTCAAATTCACATTCTTACTTACAAAAGATTAAAATCAAATATCAAGTTAGATTTAGTTACATGGTTTGAGTTTCTTCTAAAACTAGCTGTCAACCTAATATCAATTCACCAACTTTTCTATCTACACTTGAGTCCTAACTGCAATTTGCAAATGGTCTAGAAACAAAAGAGAGAAAATATAATCTAAATGAATTAAATGAATGCTACATGAAGTCAACCTGAAATAGCTCGAATAACACCTGATATTTAGTTAATTAAGGCTGCATTAAAGCAGAGCTTTCCCACATCCTTTATTTAGAAGGTACACTCAGAAGAAAGAAGTATTTCACAATCTTGGTAACAGGAAAAACAGAAACGAGAGTTTAAACTTTATGATGACCGACAGAGCTTTCAATTCCCATTACAATTAGCGCGAAGCCTGTCTTTAGAAACAGAAACGAGAGTTCAACCATGACTAGGAAAACATATTAGGAAAGAATAGAAGTTATATGAAGATAAGGAGAAGAAAATTTATATCCTTCTATTGAGCACAAAGAATAAGGAGGATTGCTATCCAGGTTAGACTATCCCTATGTTAAATTCAAAAAAAAAAAATGTATACAAAGTATGCAAAAGAGAGAAATTGCAGGATTACCCAGAAAAAAAAAACATGTTTCTGAGATCAAAATTATTCAAGAACCCTAAAAAGTCCAAGCAAGTACAAACCCATTGAAGAATCTACATTTCATGAGAAGACACCTGCAAGACAGAGAACATAGCTTTTACATGGATCAGAGACACCCCAAAATTTGCTTCCGATGCTAGACTCCACTTATGCGAAAAAATCCAAAAAGAGGGTAAAACATCCTAGAAATTAAACCAAAATTTCTGAGGGTCGTATCATCTCATAAACTCCAAGAACTTGCATAGCTCCTGGAAAACCCAAATCGAGTGGCAAAACTACAGCAAGTATGAGCTCCAAGAACTTGCATAGCTCCTGGAAAACCCAAATCCATTGGCAAAACTACAGCAAAAAATTGCATAGGTCCAAGAAACCCGAGAAGGGATTGGAAAAACTACAGTTTTTAATTAAAAGATAACTACAGAGCAAAAAAAAGTAAAAAAGACCAACTCAGACTAGAACCACCGATGCCTTCAATATAGTATAATACAATAATAAAGATATAAATATTATAATTATTAGCATAAATTATTTTTTATAATATAATATAATATTAAATTATTTAAAATAACATATTAATGTATTATGATATAACGTAATCATAGTCTGCCGAATCAGACCTACCGACCGGTTCGGCCTGGTACAGGCCGTTCCGGCCTGGAACCAGGATCCGGATAGTGTAAAAACCGGTTCCAGCTATTTTCGGACCAGTACAGACATGTACGCGTGCGTACCGGCCTCATACTGGCCCGTACTAGTGCGAACCGGTCAGTTTGCACCGGTACCTTTTTTTTTTTAACCACAACGTGCGCACGCACGCGTTGTGGATTTTATGCGCGCTGTGGTATAGCGTGTGGCCCTTTTTGTGCCACGCGCTCCCTCGGGACAGAGCGCCCCGCGTGGGCGTGGGGCCATGCGCCTGCGCGATTCTCCGCCTCGCACATTTCCACGTACGGTTCCACTGCACATGGGCGCGATTCCCCGCGCTGGGAATCGCCCCGCGCGCGGTTCCCCCACCCGCGCAGGTCATAAATACCATAGAGTTGCATTAGATGCCACTTTGTGACCACCTTTTATCCGCGCGTTCGCGTACGGACGAGAATCGAAAAAAAGAGTAGGAGACCGGTTGGTACCGGACCGGTTCCGGTACGAACTGGTCTCGAACCGGTCCGGTAGGCGACCGGTACGCCTACCGGTACCGGTTCAACGTACCGTGAATGTAATATAATATTATATTTATAGTATAATATAATAATAGAAGGTATAAAATATTATAATTATTAGTGTAAAATAATTTTTTACCCTCCTGATGACCTTTTATTTCTATAACAAATTTTCTAGTAGATTTCCAGGATTATAAAGAAATATTTTGTATAATTGTTATATTTTATCACGGGTATTTTGGTTAAAAAAATAACTTTCCGATCATGCCTAAAAGTGCTTTTCTAGAAAACTCCAAAATGGAGCTTCTCCCAAAAAGCTGTTTTTAGTTTTCTGAAAAAGCTAAAACAGCTTCCCAAAATTTTTACCAAACACTTCTATTTTATCTAAAAGTGCTTTTGGAGGCCAGAAAGTGCTTTTTGGCCCTCCAAAAGCTCCCCCAAACGGAGCCTAGATCATCCAACTAAACCCCAAGAAGCTACAATGCCCCCCAAAAAACAAATCACATGGAAGAAGTGCATTTTTTATTATTTCCAAGTTAAGACCACTACACTAAGGAAAGAAGGGGGAAAATAGAAAACTTTTATTCATCTACAGCCATCCACATCTCTAATTCGAAGATGAACCCCTATCCGCACGGATAACAACAGCAAATTTGCATAAAAATAAGCAACATAAAAATTCAGACATCTTTCCTTGAGCCAATAACCCATCACGATCCCAAGAGGCCTTAAAATCTCAGAACCCATTGAAAATTCCATTTTTCTATTTAACCGTGTGAATCAAAATAACAAGGAAACTTCTATTCAGGGTACTACCATTCACATCTTCGCTTCCTAACATAAACCCCAACGTAAACAAATACAACAAAGAACCACAAAACCAAAACAAACATTCTGAGGGCCAAAGGATCCATATTGATCCAAGAGACCCAGTTAAACGAAAGGTTTTGTCCAGATTGGATAAACCCCAATTCAAACAAATAATTCAACTAAAAAAGATAAGGCAACGAAACCCTGTAAGCCAGCCAAACTGACCAAAAGACAAAAAGATCAAAACTAAACCATGATAGCCATAGAAAACACAAAACCCAAAACCCATTTGGGAAACACTCCATCTTTTGTCCAGATCATGGACTCCGACACCTCTAATTTCACCGATAAACCCCAATTCTCCCCAAACAATCCACAAGAAAAGAAAGAGATATTCAACCATCAATCAATCCCAGAAAAACAACCAATTAAACCCAAGAATTCAGGATTGCGACTAAAAACCCAGAACCCATAAATCAGAAGGCGAGAAAGAGTGAAAGAGAGAGGAAAAGGTCCAACCTTGACGAGATTGGGATCGAAGACCACATGGGCCTTGTTCTGGAGCAAGGAGACGGAGGCCCTGGTGACGCCTCCGAGGGCGGTGATGGCGGCCTCGACGGAGTTGGTGCAGGCGGAGCAGGTCATCCCGCTGACCCTCACCTGGATTCTCTTCGCCTCCTTTTCATCCCCTCCCCTCGCGTCCGCCGCCGGCGGAGGCGGCTCCTCCAAGTCGTAGGAGTCGAGGAGGCGGACGTCCTCGAGATCGCCGGAGTCCTCCCTCACCGAGATGGCCTCCGGCCGGCGGCGTCCGGAGAGCGGGGTCAGCTGAAGGTCCCGGAGGCTCGGAGCCATTGAGGCCGAGAGAGACAGATATTGAGGGAGGAGCAGGGGGAGGAAACTTTTAAATAGAAGGGAAAACAACAGTCTAAATAGAAGAGGCGGAAGTCGTTGGTATTCTTGATGACGGTTTTGCCCTTTAAAATTATTTAACTGGAAGAAATATCTTTGTTAAATTTTTTTGGGTGATGTCAGGTAGGTGTCCGTTTCGTTGGAGATAGTTTCTAGGTTTCTCCTTGTTCCTCAAGAAAATTTTAAAAAATATTATATAAAATTTTCTTAGTAAGATATTTAATATTTGGAAAAAATTATAAATCATCCATTATTGATTAATATTTGATTTATTTGGGGAGGTAAAAAGTAATAATTAGCTATTTCCAAAAATTGTAGAATTTAGAAAAGATTATAAATCATCCATTATTAATCATTACTTAATTTATCGAGGCCGTGGAAATCAATAAATTTTTGTTTTTGTAAGAGATGTAGAAGTCAGGATAGACAATATCTTATTGGATTGATCTCATGATGTTTAACACCAATCCTTTACTATTACATTATGGATGAATTGGATGATGCTCATTAATGGTTGATCAGTCGTCAAATTTAGATGAATTAATAGACCATAAGACATAATTTAATACACTAAGACACGGGCAAATTAGATAACCTCTAAAAGATACAAATATTTAATAGTAAAATTTCGAAACAGTTGACTTGGTATAAATATGATATTAGACTTGTCGACTTGGCAAGAAATAGAAAAGAATATTTTGGATCCAAAGTTTAGTTGGCTTGGTTAAAAAAATCATTACAAATAAAAAATTAATTTGTGCTATATAATTTATTTATATGTACTATGTAGAGATTAAATACAAGGTTCTAATACATGTCATATTTATATTAGTTAAAATATATTTTGGTCAATAAAGTTCAGTTTCTAGGTAGGATGACGCGGCCTTTAACCGCGTTGACAAATATCAAAGGACACATGCCACGTCAATTTTTAACTTGTGACGGAATAAAAATAGGAAGCAAACCAATTTATTAATTGTGAAGGGCAATATGGGAAGAAATTGTTCCGGTTAGGGACGCGGAGTTTGCTTGATGACAATTGACACGGAATTGGACCAAAGCCGGGAAAATCTGGTCACAAGCGGTGAGGTCACCTCTCTTGACGTTTTCTTGACTTGATTAGAAACAAGATTTTTTTTTTTTTTTCCAAAGCCGGGAAAATCTGGTCACAAGCGGTGAGGTCACCTCTCTTGACGTTTTCTTGACTTGATTAGAAACAAGATTTTTTTTTTAAAAAAAAAAATTACTCATTATGGTTTGTTTGATATTCTATAAAAATTAGATTTGTTTTTTTTTTTTTTCCTGAAAACCTCATCCTAATCGTAACCTAAATCCCATCTATAAACTTATTAGGCTGCAGAAGAAAGAAAAAGATATATGGATTTTTTTATCAATAAAATTTGGCCTGGAGACAGGTTGAGTTGATATAAGTTTTATTTAAATAGACTTATAATCTATGATTTAATAAAAAATCCAGCCCAATTATATCTAATTTTCCAAACAGGATGTTAATATTTTCTTTATCCACTCATTTTCATAGTTAGATGATACTTTTTGGATACATAATTATATTTTTAAATGCATAGCAATTAATGATCAATCTAAGACACCAACTTCTTTGTTTCAACTAGAATCCTTATATGCTTTGTTGATTGCATGTGTTGATCATTGTTATGATTTATTTCTTTTAAATGGGCCAGTTATTAAAAAAAAAAAGCAGTCAGGACTTCAGGACAGCTTCCTGGAGAGGCATTGCTTCTGATATTCGATATATACAGACTTTATCTAAATAATTAATATTTTTACTTAGATTTGTTTGCCAACTAAAGATAGTTTATTTGTTTGATGAGCAATAATTTCTAAAAAGAAAGGGTGCCCTGCGGCATTTTCCTTGGACAAATAGCATATGTTAATATATGTTATTCATGTTTTATAAGAATAATGATTGATTTGCTTGGTTGTAGTTCATCCAGCCAAATCTACTCCATCTTTGATCTTCTACTTATGAGTTAATCATAAAAAATGTTTTTATGAACAATCTCAAGGAGTGCACAAAACTTTAGATAAATATTTTTCTCCCAAAGCCACTAAAGACAAGCTCTCAGATCTTAAACAGAGGGAGGCAATCTCAAGAATAAAGATATTCTTAGAAAATACAGATTTTTGGTGGACATAAGCATCTCCAATTACATGCCACAAGCGCACATTTTGTAGCAAGAAAATTAGATTTTAGACAATGCATCATTATTTTCTACTTATTGATTGATTCTGTTGATGTATGGCATGGTAGATTAGGACATATTAATTTGTCTTACATCAAGAAAATGAAAGATCTAGGCTTGTTAAATAATATTACCTTTGGAAATGTGAGTGATAAATGTGAAGTGTGTGTGGAGACTAAATCCACTAAAAAGAGTCATAAGTCAATAGAAAGAGAAATTGAATTGCTTGAATTAATACATTCTGATTTAAAAGATTTGAAAAACACTCCAACTAGTGAAGGAAAAAGATTTTACATAACCTTTATTGATGATTATTCTAAATACACTAAGATATATCTACATAGGATTAAAGATGAAGCCTTTGAAAAATTTCAGCAATATATCACTGAAGTAGAAAATAAATTTGATAAGATGATTAAAAGAATAAGGAGTGATAGAGGAGGAGAATATGAGTATAATCTCTTCAATAAATTTTGTGAAGATAAAAATATAATTCATGAGATTACCCCATCATATTCTTCTGAATCTAATGGAGTTGTTGAACGTAAAAATAAAACTCTAAAAGCAATGATGAATGCTATGTTAATAAGCTCAGGAGTACCTCTTTATTTGTTGGGGAAAGCTATTCTCTTTGCTTGTCACATGCAAAATAGAATACATTATAAGAAATATGGTAAAACATCCTATAAGTTATGGGAAGGTCATGTACCTAATTTTACTTATCTAAAAGTGTGGAGGTGCTTAGCCAAAGTTCTGTTACCTGAACCAAAGAAAAGAAAGTTGGGACCTAAAACTTTTAATTGTTTATTTATTGGTTATGCATTAAACAGTACTGCTTATAGATTTTTAGTATTAAAATGTGATTCTAATATTATGGAGCCCAACACTATAGTAGAATCTAAAATGTTGATTTCTTTGAAAATATCTTTCATATGAACCTAGGTAAAGAAAAAATTGACTCTCTACCTCATAATAAACAAGAAAAAGAGACACATGAAAATTATGAAGTTGATTTAAGAAGAAGTAAAAGAATTAGAAAAGAAAAAAATTTTGGAAGTAACTTTTACACTTTTCTTGTTGATAATGAACCTCAAACTTATAAAGAAACAATAATTTTCGTTGATGCACCTTTTTGGAAGGAGGCTATTAATAATGAAATAGAGTCTATTATGTCTATTCATACTTGAACCTTAGTTGATTTGCCTCCAGGTGCTAAAACAATTGGTTGTAAATGGATTTATAAAAAAAAGTTAAAATCTGATCATTCAATTGATAAGTTTAAAGCAAGATTAGTAGCAAAAGGATACTCACAAAGAAAAGATATTGATTATTTTGACACCTTTACACCAGTTCTAGAATTTCATCTATTAGAGTTTTCATTGTATTAGCATCCATTTAAAAAATTCATCAAATGGATGTGGAAACTGTATTTTTGAATGAACACTTAGATGAAGAAATTTACATGAAACAATCAGAAGGTTATGTTGTTCTTGGTAATGAGCACAAAGTTTTGTAAATTAGTAAAATCTTTATATGGATTAAAACAAATGCCTAAATAATGACATGAAAAATTTGATAAAGTATTAGTATCTAATGACTTTTTAATTAATGAGGCTGATAAGTGTGTTTATAGTAAGGTTGTTAATAATGTTGTTATAATCATATGTTTGTATGTTGATGATATGCTTATCATGGGAACTGATTTGAATATAGTTATAGATATTAAGAAATTTGTGGCTTCTAATTTTGATATGAAAGATATGGGTGAAGCTTATATAATTCTTGGAATTAAGATAACAAGAAGTTCTAATGGACTAATGTTATCACAAGAACACTATATTGAAAAAAATTTAAGAAAATTTGAGCATTATGATAGTAAACCTGTATCTACTCCATACGATGCTAGTATACATTTAAAGAAAAATAAATAAAATGGTATTTTGCAAATTGAATATGCTCGCATCATTGGTAGTTTAATATTTTTAGTTAACTACACTCGTTCTGATATTGCTTATGCAGTAAGGAGATTGAGTAGGTATACTCATAATCTTAGTAAGGATCATTGAAATGCTATTCATAGAGTACTAAGGTACTTGAAAGGAACTATTAATTATAATTTATTATATCGTGGATTTCCAGCTGTACTTGAAGGGTATAGTGATGCAAACTGGATCTTTGATTCAAATGAGATGAAATCCACTAGTAGATATATCTTTACTCTTGGTGGGGGTGCAGTATCTTGGAAATCATCCAAGCAAATGTGTATTGCTTGGTCTACGATGGAGTCCGAATTAATTACCTTAGAAAAGGCAGGTTTTGAAGCTAAGTGGCTTAGAAATCTTGCGGGGGATATTTCATTATGGACTAAACCAACACCTTTCGTGTCTATTCTTTGTGATAGCCAAGCTACCATATATCGAGCTAAGAATAAAGTTTATAATGAAAAGAGTAGACACATAAGGTTGAGACATAATATTGTAAGGCAATTGCTTGATGATGGAATTATATCCCTTAATTTTGTAAAGTCAGAGTTGAATTTGGCTGATTCTCTAACCAAACCACTAGGTAGAAAAATGGTGAGTGATACATCGAGGGGGATGGGACTTATGCCTATATCGAAGTCAATAATGATGGAAAACCCAACATGTGTGATTGGAGATCCCATGAAGCATGTTTATATAGGTAATAACAAGTCGTTAGTTGACTGTGAGTGCACTATCATATTTAAATTTGAGAATCGCTCCCTATGGTGTAGATAGTGCAAACTATAGTGTATGAGGATGAGGTAAAACTCTTAATAGATACCATAGTCCTTTTGGATGGTGTGTCTGCCTTCAGTACACACTTGATGGATCAACCTATATGGATGTGGGAGTGGGGCCGCTTCCTATGAGAATTAAACAGTTCTCTAAAGCACTGATGAATGTCCAGGTAAGGTGCATGGCCTATTTGCATCAACCTGTTTAGAACAAGCCCAGAACTTAAGAGGTCAATGTGGTCTATGGGTCACTAATTTACATGAAGAACTTTTGGTTCATAGAAATTTTATATTTCACCAAAGTTCTGTAAGTCATACTCACTAGTCCTAAAAATAGTACATAGTCTTAAAGACACCATTTTGATGCATTGAACTCTCGCGCTCTTTTATATCTTTTATTTTCTTATTATTTTATTAAATTTTGAAATATGCGAGGGATTGTTGGAGTATTTCAAAATTCCAAGCCTATCTTTTTTTTTCGCTTGTGTACTTTCTTTAGTCTCACATTGAAAAAAGATGAAACTCAAATAGTTTTTATATAGTCTTCAACCTTTTAACCTGGTGAAGCAAAGAAAGTAAGCAGCCTATGCGCACACGAGCCTAATGGAGACCTAAGCCAATATCGGTAGATTCGAACCGAAAATGGGTTAACCGGGCGCGTCACGCTCGATCATCACGTGTAGGGGGGACCCACCTTGCGCGAGCGCGGGAGTTGGGCTTGAGCCTAGCTTGTTTTTGTCGTTTGTTTTTTGAATTTAAATTTTAAAATGGTTTTGGTTTTTGTCTCTTAGTAAAACATCATGTCCTTTTAAAAATACCTCTTCCTTCTCTTTTTAAACCCTATCAGATCCGAGGATTAACATAAGAAAAATCATCCTCTTTCTCTTTACATACTCCTCTCTATTTTTCTGAGCGATTCTAGGTTGTTCGCTAGTGTCACTGCATCTACGAGTGTACACTTCGAGTGACTTGGTTGTTATATCCTGAAGGATAGGCTGCCATTACCTACTACACCGAGATTTATTGTCTGAGGGGTGCGATAAGTTTTCTTACCATCTATTCTTTTTCCTAACACTTCTCCTCCATGGACTATTTATTGAATGAATTGATATTTAAGATATGCTTCTTAACATTTATCTCTTTTTCCTGTTAGGATACCTAGACCATTCGTCAAGTGGAATGCACGCTGCATGGATGAAAACAGGTTAATCTGCTCATATTCATTTCCATATCCACTTTAGATTGGATTCAAATAGAAATTCTTGTATCCGATCGGATTCACGCATATACTTATAAATTTTGTTTGTTTCAGATCCGAGCTTTTAAAAAAAAATTATATCTGGATATCTGATAAAAAAATAACTAAATAGCTTTCCCTGTGCATTTTGATAGTCTTGGATCCAATAAGATCTCTACATATTTCAGTTTTGGATTTGGATTTTAAAATTTCATGAATCCAGATTGAACTCATTCACCGTTCAATACTCAGGCAAATGTGTTTAGAACTTATTCATATCGTTAATCAGAGTCATTTGATATATGTTGTAATATTTTATATTCTAATTTTTTTATATTTTAATAATTATTATATAAACAACACTATAAATATCAATACCGTCTATATATTCCAAAATTTATACATAATTGTACTTATAAGTTTTCAAAAATAGATAATTTATGGTTGTTTTTATTTATATTTCACTAGAGCTAAACAATGGTATTTAATATAAGAATCACTATATTATATATTTTATTTAAAATGATTTAAAATTTTAGTAGTTTTAAAATAAATCGATTAGATCAGTCTGAATCCTTGGTTAGGTCCATGATGGGGACATCAGCTAGGCCACCATTTTATTTGCATGTTTATTTTATTATTTTATTTCTGGGCTTATTTGCATTTTAGGGTTTATTTGTGGTTTATTTTATTTCTGGGCTTATTTGCATTTTAGGGTTTATTTGTGGTTTATTTCTGTTATTTGTGGGCTTATTAGGATTTATTTCTGTGTAAGGGGGTTTATGCAAATTGTGTATTTGGGCCCTATATATAGGGAACTATTTTCATGATGAGGTTTTCAATGAAGGTTTTAACAATTTCTCCCCACGTCTTCCCCTTCTTTCTTCCTCCTCTTTTCCCTCTTCTCTTCCTCCTTCTCTTCTCCATCTTTTTTCTGTTTCCATCTTACAACTATAACGTACAGTGGTAATCCCAAAGTACTTCATCACCACCGCAGTCATCCTTCCCAGATCTTGGTTCGGCACCAACTTGGTATCAGAGCGAAGCAGTTTTGCTTCTATTGACAAAGCCCGATCCACTTTTTTCCCTTTTCCTTTTCTTTGTCAGTTCTGCTCACCAGAAAAATAAGGGGTCCCTCACTCTCCCCTATCCTCTCTCGGTTCTCACAAGAAGGGACAGAGGGGAACAACCCCTCGGTTTCAAAATAGAAGAAGGAAAAGAAGAAACCCTCGGTTTCCCCGTCCACCCATCATCGCGTCCACTGCCTCCACCACCGGCAGCCATCGGTGTATGGCCGAGGATCGCCGGATCCCCGGATTCCATTGGCGCACGAGCTCTACGCGGTGCCCCGACCACGGATACCGGAGCATGTCGACGGGCCACGAGTGGTTCCCGTTGCCGGAAAGAAGAAGAGCGTCGCCGTCCTTCTTGCGGCCTTGTCCCTCGAACCCAACGACACCAACCGCCAGCCACCACAGACTAGCAGGATCCACCCGCCATCTGTGTCGGTCGTCGCAAGCCCGCAGCCGCCGCTGCGTCCTCTCCGCCTCGTCTGCAGCCGCCGTTGCGTCCTTCCGCCCCACCCGCAGCTGCCGCCGCGCCCTCCGCCCCGTCCCCAGCCACAGCCGACTGCAGCACCGCGGTCATTTGCTGCGCTGCCGGCCCCTCGGTCGATCCGCAACGGCGCGAGCAGCCCGGGTCGTCCTCCCATTTCGGTCGGGAGGTTAAAGACGAGTGGTAACGGGTAAGTTCTAACCCGTTACCCCCAAAATCCGGTAGCCCGGTCCAAAATCCAAACAAGTTTAAAAAAAAAATCCGTAGGATCACGTGACCTGCACATGTCCCCCAAAAAAAAGCTTACCTTTGTTTCTGCCGAAGGAAACCCAAGGGTTTCCGGCTGCCCGTCCGCCGTCACCATCGCCACGCCCTCCGTCGCCAAGATCTACCTCTGCCCTGCGCCGTTCGCTGCTGTCGTCGCGCCTGCGTCGCTGCCTTTGTCGTCGCTCCGCCATCGCTGCCATCGTCGTCGCCTCGCGCCGCTGCCCGTCGTCGTCGCCCCAGCCGCTGCCGTCGTCGTCGCCCAGCGCCGCTGCGCTCCTCCTTTCCACCGCTCGGTCCCCGCCGCCGCCGAGTCCCATCGTCCCACCTCCCCACCCGCATCGCCGCCGCCTTCGCTTCTCTGTCCGGCAACACCACACAACCCGCTCCCCTTATTTCTTCCCTTCTGTGTCCCCTTCTTGGCACCGGATCCCATCTCCCCTTCCCTCAACTCCTCACTACCCACCACCATTCCGAGCTTTCCCCTCTTCCGGTTGTGGCGCCGACCCCCTTTCCATCATCCAACCCACCTCTCCACTCCATCTCCCTTCCATTTTTGGGCTCCCCAGGGTATCGGTCAACAGACCCTCCTTCGAGCCCCATCAGGCCCCTTGCCCCCTTCTTTCTGAGCTGCGCCCACTTCGCGCCCGATCCACCGCAACACTGCAGACCTGTTGCCCAAGGTGACAAGCCAAGAGGGGGGGGGATGAATTGGTTTCTTCTAAATTTTGGTGCTTTAAACGTTTTCTTAATTAAGTGCGGTGGATGCTTCCTTAAACTATTTGAATGATTTAAAACTAGTGCAAGATAGAAGATGATGCAAGAATAACGTAAGCACAAGCACAACACAAAACAACAATATATAGTGGTTCGGTGCTCTCCTTAGCACCTACGTCCACTCCCCAAGCGTCCCCTTGGGAATTCACTATAATCCCGCGGATTACAGGTTGGATTGTTTCCGGGGCTCACAATCAAAACCTTTGTTGGTTTTTACGGGCTCACCAACGAACCTATACACTTTGGTTTTCCGGGTTCACCAAAAACCTTTGTTGGTTTTACGGGCTCACCAACGAACCTATGTTGGTTTTACGGGCTCACCAACGAACCTTTACACTTTGGTTTTCCGGGTTCACCAAAAACCTTTGTTGGTTTTACGGGCTCACCAACGAACCTTTACAAAGTGTTTAATAAACAAAGGAAAGATTCAAACTCCTAAATGAGCATATGAAACAATATAAGCTACAAGGAAGAGTTAGAAAGTATTTATCGCTTTGAAGTGGCTTTGCTCTTCTTTGTCAAGGATGCTTCACTCTTCAAGGGAGGATGGAGCTCTTGATGACTCTTTGAATCTGCTCAACCCCTTTCTTTTGACTCTTGAATGAAGCACTTGGATGAAGCTTCCCTTGCTAGGGTTCTCTCTTGAATGCACTTGATGTATTTTCCCAAAAGCTTGCTTCCTCTGATGAATACTCCTTCTTAAATACTTCTCCAACCTCCAAATAGTCCTTTCTGACCGTTGGATTGAAGAAACTAGCCGTTTATAGCCGTTGGGAGTCCAAAAAGCATTTCTGCACAACTAGCCGTTATGTTCAGCCCGTGTTTGGGTCGGCTCAACCTGTCCTTGGGTCGACCCAACTTTGCCTTGGGTCGACTCAAACATTCCTTGGGTCGATCCTCTCAGAAACCACAGAAACCTCAATTTCAGCCTTCCTTCCCATGGGTCGACCCAACCATTCTTTGGGTCGACTCAAAGTTCACTTGGGTCGACTCAACTTCTTCTTGGGTCGACCCTCTCAGTAATTCCAGAGAACCATTTTCTGTCTGTCTTTCTGTCTTGCCTTTGGGTCGACCCTCTCAGGGTTTGGGTCGACTCAAGCTTGGGTCGACTCAACCACTGTGTGGGTCGACCCTCTCAGTAAATCCAGAGAGCATTCTTCTGTTGTGTTTTGAGGTTCTTTGGAGGTTGGGTCGACTCATGCTTGCCTTGGGTCGACCCAACTCACTGTTCATTTGTGCCATTTTTGCAGGAGTGTGCCAGATGACTTCTTGATGTGCCGGGGTCGACCCAATCAACCTATGGGTCGACTCAAACCACACTTTGCTGCATTCTCAAGGTTAGATTCATCCAAATGAACAAGGCCATTATCCATTTTCAATTAAACAAATATACTGAGAGTAATGAACTTATAAATGAAGTATCAATTTAACTTATAGCATGCTCTAGATAATTGCTTGTTAATCATCAAAATAACACTATCATCCTCAATCTCCCCTTTTTGATGATTACAAAATAAAGAGTATAAGCCTATTGATACTTGTCTTTAAAATCAGTTTATAAAAGGGATTAAACTGCTGAATTTCAGCTTTTCATATATACTTGTGAAATCTCCCCCTATATCATTTAAATGTTGCCAATTTGACTCTTTGAATTGCTCCCCCTTTCATTTATAATTCATTAGCGATGAAACTTCAAAAATTTGAGATAATATGAGTTTCAGGCTATGTATCGGGGTGCGAGAGGTGCGTGCCAAATTCTGAATTTATGTGTGCCAAATTCTGAAATTTGATATAAATTTTTGAGTTGATCATTTTCATTGTTGCAAATTGCTCCCCCTTGGATGTATATGCTTTCCTATATGATTTTCAATTTGTTTTACAAATTATTTCTCTTTCTTTCTTTACTTCTCCTCTTATTACTCTTTCTTTACTTCTCCCCCTTTTTGTTACTCTATTAACTCTAAAGATATCTTTACTTCTCCCTATTACTCTTTCTTTACTTCTCCCCCTTTTTGTTATCATCAAATAGGTACATGGGAAAAGATGCAATAAATACCAAACTTCAAACTTCATTGATCAAAATAGGAACATTTTAGTATATCAAAAGCAAAAGCAAATACAATATTCCTCAATCAAAGTTTAAAGATGCATGATAACCACCAAATACATATGAGAACTAGATGCATATTCTAGTCTCTAAACAAGATCGTGAGACTCTCCCGGATCGCTTGGCTACGGCTCTCTCGGGTCCCTATTTCTCCAAGATCTTGAAGTAATCTACTGTTTGGAGATGATTGGAGAAGATTTGAGAGTGGAAAATAAGGTTTTCGGAAGAGGACAAAGGGTAAACAGTGCCCTAGATAGCTCACGGGTCCCCTTTTAACAGTGGGATCCCGACGTTGGGTCGACTCAAGAAACCTCTTGGGTCGACTCAACGTTGGGTCGACCCTATTCTGGGTTGGGTTGACCCAAGTGCAGAATTTTTCTTTTCTCTTCCTTTTTGCTTCTAAAAATTTTCCTTGCTTCCAATCCTTATAAATTCTTTCTGGGACAATGATACATGAGTAAGGAATCTATAGATAACAAGTTTGACTCATGTTTCATGGATTTTTAGAAATTGGAGGAATGTATCATGAGACTACTGGCTCCCTTTTATATTTCTTCAATAAAAAGGATCACATATACCTAATTCTCTCCTTAGCGTGCAGAATCTATCTTCACTCAAGGGTTTTGTGAATATGTCGGCTAATTGTTTTTCAGTGCATATATGCTCAATACATATGTTTCTATTTTGCACATGATCCCTAATAAAATCATATCTTATTTCTATGTGTTTGGCTTTAGGAATGAGATATTTAGGATATAAGCCAGAAGTGATCTCTAAATGTAGATTCCAAAGATATTTTTCAAATCAAGTGTAGATGGAATCTTTTTCAGGTTATTTCAAGGAGTATCAAGAATAATATTCAAAGAAGGCACGAATGAAAACTCAACATCTTTATATATATATATATATATTAAGTATATAACAAGATGAGAGCAATCTAATTAATTTTCAGAGTATAGTATAAGAGCAAATAAAGATCAAAACTTATATACTCGAAAAACATAAGATTATGTTGAATCCTTAATTCTTAATGACTTCAAAGTTCTTTCATGATATAAAAGTATTGGGGCATATATACCAAAACATGAATTTATGCAGTGTAGGATATAAAATTCAAGGCTTTGAAAGTTCTTTTAGAGCTCTCTTAAAAACTTTCTTTTACTCCTTTAAAGATCATAGCATCAAAATCAATTAAAATGAATTGGCTCAGGATTGAAACACCAAAGTGCAAGCCAATAAGAACTCATAAGTAGATTCCAAGATAAATTTTCAAAACTAAGACAGATGGAATCCTTTTCAATTAAATTTTCAGAAATAAATGATTTACCGATGAATACAGATGGAAATCCAACTTTCAAAAGATATTCAATGAAGCACAAAGTTTAATACCACTTTACATTTAGTATTCTTTGTCTCATCTTTAGATGCGAATTTATACGATTAAGTTCTATATGATCTCTCACTCTGAAATTTTCTTTCTCCCCCTTAATTAATCATTCCATTTGAGAGTTTAGAGTTTGAAGATAATTTTCAATAAAGAGATTGAGTATTTAAAGCTCCCCCTCAAAAGATGCATTTTCTTTCAACCTTTTTTTTTTTGTTCTTCTATAATATCAAGAATGTAGAGTGATCTAGAATTTTTCAAAATTTATAGCAATCACTCTTTTTAATCTTTCAAGAATAAATTATATTTCCTCTTATTTTTTTGAATATGTATGGAAATATTAATCAGAAAATAATTCTTTTGAAGCTCAAATTTCTTTCAAAAGTAATTACATTTTCTTTCCTATAAGAATTATTGAAGTGAGTTGAAATATTCTAAGCTTTAGGATCATTAACTCTCTTCTTAAAAATAGCTTTTCTTTTTAATGATAGAAGCATTTAATTATGTAGGAGTGTATATTCAAAATATTAATTTCTTAGTCATAGTTTTTCAGCAATGTATATTTAAAGCACCATAAATCTTTTTAATATCAAAA